>NW_019100880.1:218917-444291 GCF_001856785.1 Myzus persicae | reverse complement strand
GGGGGGGGGGGGGGTCAACTTAAATATAATATAATCTGTGTAAATTATGAGTTGAAATGAAAATGAAAATTATTTGTAAGTAGTAAGTACATGCGAGCATATCTTTTTAAAGTTACCTCAGGAGAGGTGAACCACCTCCCCCCTCCCTCCTGTGGCCATGTTCTTGCCTATGAATGCATAATATGACGTATACAATTGGCAATTCTACATTACGATAAAATATTGGTATAAATATAACATTAATAATATTATTATTATCATTAATATTGTCGTGTTATTAAGTTTAACAACATTGTATAGAAAATCAAGAGTCTCCGCTCCTAATCGTATTTTATAGACCCATTATAAACCTTATACTATAATTCCGAGTGTTATTTACGCGATTGACTGGTTCACGAAAATATAATCACCCTGTACGCCTATATCGAACAAAACGTTTAAAATATGTATCGAAAAAATATGGCGGTGGTAGGTTCCACATTAAAGCTATATACTAAAATTAATCACATTATAGGGGATTCCCCGGTGATGGCGTAGCGCTGGAAACGCTTGGAAAAACAATATTTAGTTATTATTGTTTTTGCTGTTTTCATATTTCGTTTAAATATTTCGCCTATTGTTTACCCATTATATGCTCGTCCTAAAAGTAATATTAATGATCCCCAGTAGTATTGCGTTACGATTAATAAATTAATAGCTCGTCTCTGCTTCCAGCCCGCGGCCATTTTATAAAAATGTATTTGATAAATAAGCCACTGGTCTAGAGTTGCAGTGTATAATTTTTTTTTTCAGCAATAAATCTCAATATATTATATACTTGAAGAAATATATGACCGACCATACGTCGTGTAATAATATATAATATATAGAAAATATTCGTCTGTGTGCATTTTTATACAACCGCTAATTCTGTTATAACTGGAAAGAAAATTTAAAATTTAAAATAATGGTGCGTATATGACTGTATTATTGGCTTTGTTCCGATCCCAACCCAACAACTCGTCGTCCATCGTTCGGCCACAGCTCATTTCTATCGTATAATTATTCTTTCTGGACAAAACAATTAATTGAAAAATATTAATAGCCCACTATCAATAATTTGTGTATAAGTGCGAGCAATGGCCAAGGTTAGGTTAGACTGCGAAAAAAAAACTCAATAATCTGACTAAAAGCTCACCACGTTTTTTTCAAACGCTGTTCTGCAGCAGCTGAGTGGTTATTTAGTTTACATCAATGTGTTTTAATGCAATCCAAATAAGACTAAAACCAATAAGTACACAACAATTTGAAATTTCATACCAAACGGAATATTAAACTCGAAATGGTTTTCGTACAAACCTTTGAATTCTGCAAAACGCTCTAGGTAAACAAGGCGCATACACAGACAAACTTTGTGGGTTTTTCATCAAAGACATGGGAAATATAATGCTGTTATATTATATTAAAATAATTAAAAATAAAATGCATACACACTTATGAAGGTGTACTATTCAATCTTAACCGACAGCGTGTGTGTTCCGAACTCTGAACACTTACCATTAGTGTAATGTAGAATATTACAGTGTTTCAAGTGTGGAGTGGTTTTGAAGTACCCCAACCCCGAAAACTTCTTTACCGATTTAAATGGAAATAATATTTGGTGTCACGCATAATAATTCGTTCTGCGCTACATTAATCGTCCACAGATTAACGTAGGCAACGTCCTCCTTATATAGTTGTTATTTGCGTTTTTTTACAATTACAGATTGTTTGCCTATAATCACTCAATCTGTGTATTGAATTTTGTGCAGTTTACACATAATATGCAGTATACTTCAAACATTTCAAGTACGATTCAAACGTATATCACAATTATTATTGTGCAGAGGTACAATAGGTAGTATTTATTTCGTGATAGAAAAATACAAAATGATATAATGAATAACGGATAGCTTATATTATACAAATAAATGTAAAATAAAATAAAATATAGACAACCTAACATAACATTATGGTAGTATAACATAGCATTAACACATTTTAAAAATGTAATAATATGCTATGAAGTAAAATAGTAATGTAAAATAATTATTATTACTTATTAGTATTTTTCTTTCATTGGTATCTTGGATCTACATAATTATCCAAATAATTTTTATAATTGGTTTTTACAGTATTGAGGCAGGATTATAGAGTTTTGTTTTAAGTCCATTTTGGTTCAAGTAACTGAGAATTCACAGCATTTAAGTAGGTATGTTAAATTGTATGCCCTCCCCCGCGTACTCACATTGCAATATTGGACTGATATGTGTTCCAATTAATATTCTCAGTTTCTTCCACCAGATCTTTGTTTTGAAAAT
This sequence comes from Myzus persicae, assembly GCF_001856785.1. Taxonomy (NCBI): domain Eukaryota; kingdom Metazoa; phylum Arthropoda; class Insecta; order Hemiptera; family Aphididae; genus Myzus; species Myzus persicae. The sequence goes on along the minus strand of NW_019100880.1, from coordinate 441,952 downwards.
AGATAATAAATAACAATAACACACAGATATATACTATAAACTAGATTACTAATTGCGATTTTAACCGAGGCTAATGTTCGTTATCCTTATCACTTGTGTTTACGAGATAACATTAAATAGTTTGTATTTGTAAAAATAATCTATACTTATTATCAACCATTTTATCATGTTATCAACATTGAATAGGTGTGATAAAATCCCATTGGTCTCATTTTAAATGGAGGATTTTAGCTTCACGTATTATTATAGTTAGCCATCTAGTTTATTCTATATACCTATATGTGCATTAATATGACTCATATATGCACGCGTTTGAGCTAATGTTTTATTATTGAAATCCACAAAGACACAAAATAATGATAATATTATTTCTATTATATTACCTCTATCACTGTATTTATAGTACTTACAATGTATTAAATTGGTCATATAATTTTCGATATAACATAATTATACCGTAAAAGCTAGCTATAATTTCACTCAATTATTTGCGAAAAGTTCAGTTCACTGTAAATATATTTATATATAGGACATATGTTGTATCATAACTATAAATATGTCAAATACATTTCTCAAGTTTATATATTATTATATTATTGCGGATTTAATGTGTGTACACACGAAAATGCCAAGTGTGAATAAATCATTCGGATATTGTCACAAGAGTTGACCACTAAAATAGCATTTATATTATACTCACGTTGACATTAAATCATTGTTTTTTATTTGCAATATAATTTATATTATGTATATTATATACCTTACCCATTTTTCCTTGTTGGCTTTGAAATTTTCTAATTACCCGCAATTGCCAAGGTTAATAATAATATAATATATAATTTATTATGAATGAAAAAATTGTACTTACGACAAAATAATTGGTGTTATGGATTGGTAAATCACATACCCTGGGAATTTAATCAAAAATATATAACTATAATTTACATTTTCATAAACAAAACATTTTTACTAAATTCATGACTTCGTTCATCTCCATTTTAATTATGATTGAATTAATTAGTATGTTAATATTTTTATAAAATAAATTGATTCAAACAAAATATAATCAACTTTTTTCATTCGAATTTAGATGATTTGATTTTTCTAAAGTTAGAACAAGTTAAGAAAAACTCGTTCTTACCATCTAGCATATTAAACAAATAAAACCAACAGAGTTACTTTATTGAAGTATATGACACTATTTCGATAATATTATGATGTCTTCTTTATATCGAATCATAATAATTGGAAGATGAATATTATTTATGCGCTTTTTGAATCAGATTTAAAAAATCAATATCATAGTGTCTGTAACCGCTTGATATTTTTTAAATTCAAATTGGTTGGATTTGAATTATAATATCGAATACCATGTTATGGAAATTGTCTTGATTCAAAGTCGAAATTGGTGGGTATTGTTATAATATGTAATACAACACCGTTAAAGTAGGTGTAACCTTCATTATAAAATGACGACAATGTTCCAGAAACCATAATTACATCGACAAAAAAAATCCTCTTAAATATTTATTTTGTTTTGAGCTTTTATGATTTATAATGATACAATAAAAATTATATCAACTTCGAATGTACAACAAAATGTATCTATACATAATACAACGACGAGATTCAATACTAAATATCGGAGTTGTGACTGTTGTGAGTATATTGTTTAGATTGTTTTAGTCACACAATCGTTTATACAATTTTGTTCAATATTTGTTTCTATAGTAATAATAATCGTGGGTCGATGTTATTTTACAGTTACGTATTACAATTATAATTATTATTTTGTCACCCTCCACTTAATGATAAATTATTATCATATAGATAGACGCTCATCAGTTGCATGACGTATAGTATACAATATGATACATTGATACCTTTAATTTAATATTAAATCTGATAATTATTTAATCTTGTCGTTTGTCATTATTAATTTCTCCTCGAATTTAATCCAGACAATGGCATTGTTTTTACTCGATCTTATACAATGCGTGCACAAAGCGGTGTTTAACTCGTAAGACAATAATATATATCGTAATAATTGAAATCGTCGGGACCTCAGACTTATCGCAGTGTTTGATTCGAACAATGGTGCGCGTTTAGAATTGTAATAATAATATAGTACTATAATACTAAGTCATATTCTTGGACCACTTTCAAATGTTATCCTAATGAGCTGAAATCTGACGGTTTAATATAATAGTAAAACGTATTTGCATAATATATTATAGAATATTATTTAATGTGTTTTTAATGACAAAGGCCGTGGGCCCGTTTATTTGGATACAACTTAACCCAAGAGCACTTTGAGAGAATTGATTTCGTCTCTGCAAGTATTGTTTTATTTATTTTTAAGGTAGTTTAATATTGTATGTCTTTGTATAACAATATTAGGTACCACTATGTATATAATATTATCACCCATCGTATTACGGATAATATTGTTTGCAAGTCGACAATATATTGTAATTGTTGTTATCGACGGTTTTTTGGGATAAAGCAAATAATGATATTACGTATATTATAAATTTATGTCTTCCCAAAAACAAATTATGTACACCTACAATGAAAGCAGCTGTACTTAACCTATCACTGTACTAGAAACACGACGTCCTTTGACAGTTATAATCATTTATTCTTATTATTATAACGCCCTTTTATATGGTATTACTATGACAATAAAGTTTAAAATTATTTGATGATCCATTATTATTATTGGCGGTTTTTGGGCCGAAAGCGATCAACCATATTGGCTGTACCTGACCTTATGTTCTTCCCCTAACAACTAATAATATTAGTAGGCACACCTATATAATTATGATAGTTACACTTAAGCTATCACCATACTAGCAGGATGACATCTTTTGCTCGTTATAACTATGATATGTTATTGTCATTATTATTATTATTATTATTAGGTATTATTCTGTGATTTGTAAGAAACGTCCTTCACTTCTTTACGTAATATTAAGGTCATATAGGTGTTAAGACTCATAAAGGTGTTTAATTATCATTCTTGTAACGGTCTACAGTTTCCTTCACCTCCCCATTAAAAAAAGGCCATCTACTTATGCGCAAAACGTCGTTATCGACAAACTTTAAACGTGGGCTTTTGGGAAACACAATAATAATTTTTTATTATTTTAAGTCGTAGTCATAAAACGTACTTAATAATATTATTACTAAGTGTGCGTGTGTGTGTGTATGTGTTCACAGCGTTTCGTATACTCGATTCACGTGCAAACGACGATGGCGCATAAGTACACAATGCTAGTACAGTGGTTCGTTGATGTCGACAATGGCTGTTGTACCTATATTGACAATGGACCACACATTAATTAAACAACAACAATAATCATAATGATACTAAACTTTCGGAAAGCCGTTTATTAACTACTGACGTGCTGTCCTTTTGAAGACATTAGGAGTTTTGAGTGTATAATATTAATAACATTGTTATTACGCTTGGCGATGAAATTGCGTCCCAAATAACCTTGAAAACTTCACCCTTCTACCTGCGATGCAAATAAATAAATAAATAATGGCTTTAAATAATATAATTTAAAATTATGCACTTAACTATAGCTGGAATTATATTATAATTTTTNATGCCCCGGGGGTGGGGGATGGCAGCACTTGCTCTCCGGTCACCGCGACTTGTCCGGAGAAAAATGCCGCCCGGTGGCCGAGGATCGAACCGCGACCGGCTGCGTCGCAGCGGAAGAGTCAGACCACTCGGTCACCTCGTCCCCCATTATAATTTTTATTAGATCCAAAAAAAATCCTAAATACAATATTAGATACATTTTACCGTCTACATTTGACGAGACCAGTCTTTTATTAGCATTATTAGTTTCATATATTTGTTGTTTTAATTTTTAATAATTTTATATTTATTCAATAAATAATGAATATAATATATATATAAATAAATAAATATTGATTTGTAATTATATTTATTTTATACTGCATATTTTTACCTGTATGATTATAAAAATAATTTTTGGAACACAAAACCGTATAGTCATCGTATGCATTACTTTTTTAATTTTAAATTTTGTATTTAAAAAAGAAACCTAAACAATTTATCCATGGCTTAAATACATTTTAAGACCTTGAAAATTAAAATTATATAAAATGTTGTATAAGTAATATAGGTACTTAATATACAGTGTCAATAATAGATTGAAACGGATTTTGAATCTAAAGGGTATCGCATATTTAATATGTCATGGATGGAGCTAGCATGCAAAGTGCATTGAAATCCTAAGCCCAACCCTAATTATTATTATTAACTTAACATGTCTTAATATTATTCTTATATTCTGTTCTGAATAGTTAATTTCGACTTTGTTTTAAATTTAAATTAAATTTTTTCGTACGAGAAAATTAATATTATGATATATGGTGCATATTTTGGTCTTTGAAAGATTTAAAGAGAATAAGAGTTAAAGTACAGCTGTGCAGAGATAAAGGAGGTAGAGATGAATTTGTCATGCCGTGCGGTCAAAACCTTTTTGATTTTTATCGGTCCATAAATTCATGGATAATTTGACGTAATCATTTATCGTCTCGTGTGCCAAGAAAGCATCGTATAATTAAATAGTGTGTTCTACATCGTTGCAGCCAGCCTGCTATGTCAGTAGTGTGTTTTAACGAGTATTGCCATAATAATAATAATAATAATAATAATAATAATAATAATAATAATAATAATAACAATAATAATAACAATAATTTTAATGATGAACAATGTTCTATTATGGCGTACAAAAATATCATGTTATGGCTTCATTTTCAAACACCGCAAATAATAAAAATAATTATAATATTGTGATTAACAACTCGATATTATGCTTTATTTGTTATTTTATTTTAGGAATTTTTGGGAATCAATATTCAAGTCAAAAGCCGTTTCGTCAAACGTCCAATTACAATTGCTTCTATGTACTATTTACAATTTTGAAAATCTTTTTACGTATGCATGATTTTTTCAAAGTTAAAAAACTTTTTTTTGTCGAAGACAAATACAAGCGGTGGTGGACATACCACCTGCGGAGCAAAAATTGTACTGTTATTGCCTATCATATACATGACTTACTGATACTGTTCAACAGATCCCTCCCGTGGTGATTAATAATAATAATATATCGTTATTGCCTGTCCCATATGCGTAGCTACAGGTACTAACTGTCCTACGAATTCGATATTTTTATAATTAAACGTGAAAAACGGTTAATAAAAATCCGTATCACGCAGCTCATATGCGTTTGACGCGTTACTCTGCACAATTTTTATTAAATCTCGACGTGACTGAAATGCAGCGTTTGAGCGGAAAATTGTATTCGAAAACTACGCATCGTTATTGGATTTAAAATTAACTGTATCATAATGTAGTTGGCGACAAAATACCTTATGTCTTATTATGTCGTATTCAAATAGAATCGATCGAAAAACGGTATGAAATTCGTAATATAATATTTGGGAATAAAGTGTATAATATTATGTTATATATTATATATTTATGTATACGTCATATCTACGGTGTACACCGTAGGTGATAAAATTTAATGCGGTGAACATAATATTAATAATGCACGGCGGGCGATGTTTATGACTATCGTTTTATACACGACATATACAATAATATACAAACATATAATATATAAAATATATATTAGGACAAATTATATTAGCAGTGTGTGTTCATAATAATAATATATGTCATAAAAGTACAGTAATATTATAATAATGAAAAAAGTCGAATCGATTATCGATCTGCTCGAACTGCAATATAATAATATTGTAATACGCTTGGGCGAATAAAGTTTTGTACTAAATAACGTCTAAAATATATTATAACTATAAATGAATAGTGTTAATAATTTTAAAAAATAAATATGTCGCATGTACATTACGATAGTATTGGAACGAATCTGTTACTTGTTTCACGCTAATGTAAATTACTTTTTAATTTAAAAATGCCCGGTTTTTTTTTTTACAAGATGACAGAAATGCATTTCTTCCATAGACATTATCCTGATGACTGTATGAACTGTATGATGCCATCCAGATTGGCGATAGTTACTTGTATTAAGGACATCACTACAAAGTTAGGTTATTTAGCTCCAGTGTATATCACTATTATTATTATCGTTACCGTCGTATTATGACTATTAAATTAATTGCATGTTCACTCAATCTTAAACGTTATAGTGATATCGCATTTTAAATTTTGTATAGTTGTGTGTGTGTGTGTGTGTGTGTGTGCGTGTGTGCGTGCGTGTGTGCGTGCGTGTGTGTGTGTGTGTGTGTGTGTGTGTGTGTGTGTGTGTATAAATTTAATTTCCCCAAAACTGAGCATTTTATATAATATTATATAAAATGATCAGTTTTGGGGAAATTAAATTTGTATGATAGTTAAATATTACATTACACGTTGTCGTCGTTACTGTTACTATATTTTTTTTCATTGTAATAATGACGGGACTTATTACTTCTTAAACAATTACAACAATTGTAATTGTAATTATGGTTTCAAAGGTTGTTAAACACGTTTTTGATCTGTATAAGACTTCCTTTCCCTCGTGCATTTAATTTTCTATAATATCTTATAAATTTGTTGACGCGAATTTCAAAATACCGAATGGAATATAAATTGTATTATTAAATCAGTAGCTGGTATTACGGTATACGTTTCAAACCTATAAGTTGCACAATATTTACTCATTGAAACAATTACAACGAATATAGGTATATCAAATCTAGGATGGTTTATTTATTAGTAAAAAAAAAGTTAAATTAATTTAATAAGTGTGTCTTTGAACGTAGGGTAATATCGAAATCAGATAGAAACATAATTTTTTTTTTACTATTTTTACTATTCATCTAAAATAAGACGTTCCAACATTTCTATACCTTATTTTCTGTATCAATTGATGTATCATACTAATTTTATTATAGCTTACTTTTTTTAGAACATAACGAATGTACTTAATAATAAATAATTCCATTAATATTATGAAGGTGAATATTTTAATATAATACAAAGTAACTTGGTAGTTAATACCTACTAATAGTGATAATCGATACAGATAATAATAATGTAAGAAAATCATTTAATAAGATCGTTCGGATGACCACACCAACCGCACGTTGGTGTGAACGTAATTTACTTGTGTTGATTGAAGTAAACCTGTTGATTTTGTGTGTGAAGTATGAATATTTTCAGTCATGTAACTCATGTAATATTGATTTTTTTTTTAATTTAGAGGTACTTGTATGAATTTTTAATTTGTCATAGGACATTTGATATTATTTCTAATTCTTTGACAATACTAATGACGTATAACTCATTACAATTATCGTATAGACTTAATATGTTTATTTTTGTTTAACAAGTGATACAGAGATGCAATTTAAAAGCATGTATAGTTACACATGGATACCTAATGAAGAGAGCTATCCCCTAATATGTCGTTCTTGCAATTCCTTAATCACAGTCAAACACATCATCATCCACCAATAAATCTTCACGGATTTCAGAAAAGAATGTAAAATCCCAGACAATCTATACGAAGCCATAAGACCTTACGCTGATACACAAAATATAATCTTCTTCTTCTTCTCCTTTAGTTTCGGCCTTTAAGACCATACTGACAACGATAAACTTTTCCACCTATCTCTGTCCACCACTGCTTCTCTCCATTTTGTACCGGGCTCTTCTTTCAACTTCTCTTTTCACACCATCTTCCCATCTTAGCTTAGGTCTACCTAACAGTATTTATTCAATACGGTCTTCTTCGGTCACCCGTTTGACTAAAGTATACTGTTTGAGCCAAGCATAGCCTGTCCAACTTAGTTTTCGTTTGGCAATCTCTCACTATATTCGGTCTCTGAAAGAGTCTTTGGAGTTTCTCATTATGAAGTTTTCTCCATTTTGTAGTTTGGCTATCGAAAATGGGACAGACAATTTTCCGTAAGACTTTTCTTTCGAATATCATCAATCTCTATTATTCTGTTTATTTCTCTAAACAGAACATAACAACAAAACATACTCACCTTTAAAAAAAAAATGAAATATATAACTTCATTTAATTTAAATTCATAACTATATATTCTTACTATTGTAAGCTTATACTAATAACCTTGTACTTGATGCTGTAACAATAAAAAAAGCATGTATATTCAGTACGATCGATTTGAAATAATACGTATGTCAATGCGAATAAGTCTCAACTTCACGCCCGTCCGTTATTAGATTAGTGAACTAGAGCCCTCAATTTGTGTATTATAATATCTAAATATCTTAAAATAGAATATGATTATAACAACAACATTGTTAATATTTTTAAATATAAATTAATTTACATTATGACGTAGGTACACATATATAAATATATTACTATAATTACCTTTTGATTCTGTCCGTTAATAATGTAAAATTTAAGGTTGTTGCACGCCAGTGATTTCCTGTAATCTCTCAGAATTTCGTATACCTCAGCGCGAACGCGATTACCTCAAACCATAATTAATATAATTTGATGATTAACTAAACCAGCGTCCGTCATATTCTTATCGAAAATAAAATAACACTGTAATATTAAACTATTTTGAGTAGATAGTTATATAATGTATATTTGAAGCATTGTCACAGTCAAGACGTGCTCCCTTCGCGCAAGATATCAATAAGACTTATATACTTTAAAATAACTTTTACTAATTGTACTACTTGTATGCTGATTGTGGATAAACTCTTAAATTAAAAAAACAAAACAATTTCGAAAAAAAAAATGTAAAATTTATTTATGTAGGTAAATTTCTAATTTTATAGTCACAATAATCATATTTATTTAAGAATTATTGATTTGAATAGTTTTTAATCAGTATATGAACTGCTATGGGTAGTCCATGGCGCTCTTATACACATAAATATATTTATTATTCGTGCGACTGAACACTTTTAGTTGTTTGTAATTTCTCCGTAGGTACATATTTTTAGAATATAAATAAAAATGGTCTTGCAAAAAAAAAAATATTATCATTTTTAAACGTGTTCAATATTAGAAGACGTTCAAAAATCACGCATTTTACTCCGTTTTAAAATAAGCGAAAGCTTTTACAACACCGACGAAACTTGTTTGGGAAAAAAATCAATCGTACCATAGAAAATCCATACTGTATACATATAATATAATATACGAGTATATATAGTAATCCCCAAAACTGCTTTTATATACTCACTGGTGGCTAATTGATTGTGCACACCAACTAATCGCCACTATAAATATAGTACGACGCAAAACGACCGTCAATTGTGCACTACACCCACAACCACGGTTGAGCTAAATGGCTGTAACATTATAGTGATATTAAATTACTATAATAGTGTAGTAATAACGATATAATCTGCTTCGATTATGACGTATCTCGTGATGAACTTTCCCTAGGATTTAGAAGTAATAATAATATAATATTGTGTTAACACGTGCTGACCTTAGCATGAATTAATCGTTGACGAGATGTTGGAAACTGTTGGAATTTCGACTTGGTCGTCAATCGTATAGTTAAATTACATAGGCATGTTTATCCAACTATTTGTGATTGTACAAGTTCCGTGGGTCGTCTTTGAGCTGTAGTATAGTTATAAATATCGTTATGTGCATTAACGAACAACTATTTACACAATTATTTACAAAATATCAGCGCAAATTATTCATTAATATTCAGCAGTATTTATTTATAATAATGTTTTGAATTCCAAACATCTCTGATTTTTTTACCATTAGAATTATATAATTTCAGTGGTGTCTTACGATTATGAAGCTGACGTCACCGGATCTCCTGATCTTCTAGTCCACAATCGAGCAATTATAGATCATTATTTAAAAAAATGAAGTGGTCTGTACTTACATTATTTTCATTGTTAATAAAAGCATCAACAAATTGCAATACAGAATGGTATTTATTTTTTAAATTAATTGTGTGTATAAAAATAATGAAAAATCTGTTCTGTTTAATAGAACTTTTGGTTTTAAAATAGTTACAGATTAATAACATATTGAAAACTTTAAAAATATAAATATCACTTGACGAAAATTAAAAAAAAAAATTAATCACGGTATATTGAGTAAATCCCAAGTTTTAAGCTTAGGACACTTTAAATAGTACTTTTAACTAGTTGCAATAGTCGTCAGTTTCACTTTCACAGTATATTACCCTTTATGCGTTTATCAGTAACCGTTGACTGATCGAGTTGTTCGTGTACCTAATATGAGCATGGTACGAGTATACATTGCAAGACCAACCTACCCCGGTCAATATTATACATTATCTACATATTAGGGTAACTCAGAATTTCATGAATAATGATTTACTGTGATTTTCAAGAGCTTAACTGATAACAAAAAAAAAAAACAGCGGGACATGTAAACAAAATATGTGCTAAAAAAAATAATACTATAATACCCATCTTAATAGTGTTGTCGTGTATAATATATTGGAATTAAAAGTGCGGGAAAAACGGCTAAACTCCATATGAAGGTATGCTACAGGTGTGCATATGCCCGGGACATGTCATTCGGAGATAAAATATATAACAGTCGCGGATGACGATCAAAAAATCATGGTTCTGACCAGAAATTCGGTGGTACAGAGGATACGACCTCAAAATACATATTTCCATCGGCAGCATGCTATAACAATAATATTAAAACACTCCACAGTACCGAATTTGTCTGCGTTAGTATCATATTATGAATAATTGATATGTTCGCTAAAATGTAACTTTACAAGACTCGTGCAAACTGTTGTGACAAGAATAGTCAAAATGTTTATAACCTCGCTGTGATAATATTTTGAAATTTGTGTGGGCTCAGCAAACGGTTTAGCTACAGCTAATCAAATCCGTCAAAGCTTAACTGACCCGCGTCAGCAAACGAATGACCAAGTATAATTTTAGAATTGCGACTTCAATATTGGTTGAATTTTATTAGTCTACATATTTGGTACTTGCTTATCAGATAAAACAATTCGAAATAGTCAGAAATAAAATATAACTATACTTAAAAAAAATACATTTTATTCCGAACTATTAAAACACTTTTGAGATTGCGACCACGTTGTATGTTGCAGTTGTTGTCATAATAATAATATCGTATTTATTTATAATGATGTACCACAAATAAAAATGTCTCATTATTATTATTGTTGAGGTGAATTTTTCTTTTAATATTAAAAGGGTTTACTATTTTTATTATTATAGAATTATATTGGTAGCGTCCATTGACGAGAGGCATCACAATTCATCTTTTTTATTTTTCGACCGTAATGGATCGTTATCGCTTCAGTGTTCATTATTATGGAAAAGAAAGCATTCACGACAAACGAAAAGTATGTATTAAATAATAATATAATAACGAGAATGAAGACGAAAGGAAAGATAATTTTTAATACGCCTTTATGGGTTCGGTAAACAAGCATTTTAACATAATCGTTTTCCCAGTTGTTCTCTATAATTGAAATATCTCAGTGGCCATAAATAATTCATTTTTCCAACAAACATTGCGCGATTTCAATTCATAACATTTATATTTCAAAACAATCCAGACGATTTCATTAAAAAAGTATTTTTATGGAAAACTGAAAACTATCTCTGAAGATATCTCCGTCCTTTGCGATTTGCAACATATTTTTCGATACGCGGTATTTACGAAATTTTATTGAAAGCGGCGAAAATGAGGTGACTTTCTTGTGATAAACAGATGATACAAATTTCACGTAATTATATCCATCGTGATTTGTTGAGTTAATTAAAACTTGGCCTTCGAGTATCATATTTAACTTTTGATTCATCTTGTAATATATTTCGAAGCATGAGCTATTGAGATTGAAAATGTTTTGAACTTTTAATTGCATAGGCATTTGCAAATTTAATGTCAAATGTTGGAAAAATTGAAATTAATTTTCTATGCTTTTAAATTACTACGAGAGTTATGTTTTCTACATTTTTGACCTATCTTAAAATTTTAAACAGTATCATAAAAAAAAAATTGAAACTGTTTTAAACTTCTATGAGTAGCTTACAATTAGTCTAAATATTTTCAAGAATTCATTGTGTAAAGACAATGAGATATATAAGAAAATAAAATGTTTCAAAGGTGTTCTCTTTTTAATATTTTTTGAATTACAAAAATTCAACATAAGTCATTTGAGAAGTAATTGATATTTTAATTGTGAATATCCAATTTCGTGAAAATTTGAACTTCAATCGTCCATAATAAATGGCTTTACTCTAAACTTTTTCTTTTCTGGATTTCCAGTTAAATAAAACTTTTGAAGAAACTTGATGTATTAAATAGCCACCTAACATATTTATTTAACCATTTTACAAGATTGTAGTACACATGTAACTCATATGTTGCTTAACAAACATTCGGCACTCGAGGGAAAAAGTAGTTCGAACCAGGCGCAAAATTTATGGCTTGGATTATATCGTTTAAATGTCGCAATCAGCAGTATAAGGGTGCTTGTAATAATATATTATCGTATAGGTAGGTTAATTGTACTTCGGTTACTGAATAATTTCTATACCATGTTAAAAATTTATACTTTTAAACTCTGTCTCGGTCGAACCTGAAATCCGGTCACTGATAGGTACATCAGCTATCAAACGTTTAAAATACAACGTAAGCAGTGGATAAATCATTGATTGCATAGTCTTTAACTACGTTAGAGATATTGGTTGTAATCCATTAATACATTAGAATATAGATTATACGTCGTGTGGAAACGACAGTGTGTGCCGGTGACTAAATCCGGTTCTGCCAGAGAGGATATGGTGTTTTTTCTTCTCACACGACATGTGCAAGTTGACAGAGTTCTACCGTCGATTAACACTGTGAAGTTTTTGAAAAATATCCACTCCACTAGTGAAGTTTCCACCGTGTTAAATTGAGAATCACGTGTATCCTAGTCGGATGAGACGAAGACAAATATGGAGGGGAGTGGGGTTACTATACTCGATACAAATTTAATGGACTCAGCCGGCTGCTGATGGGATTTTCTTTTAAATTAAGACGTTCGTTACGTATACGTTTATATCGCCTATCGACCTTAAGTTTGTGTGTGTCAGTAGGGAAATAGAGAGTGCTAGCTAGAAAGAGGGATGACCTTGTCACGAATAAAAATGTCGTTTACTGATTCTGCCGCTGAAAATCCCATTGAAAACTCTGAGTCGCACTCGGCCAACAAATTAAGAGCATGCAATTTTAATTTGGCCACTACCGCTGCTGTATCCGGTTCCTGGTTGAAAACACTTCCGCCGTATAAGTGAGTGCGGATTAACTATACTAATGCTGCTACAGTCCCCGACCATTCTACTTGCTAACTATTTCATCAACCCTTTCGTCCCCAAGATTCATCTATCTCTCTCTCTCTATGGGTATATGCAAATATCCTTCCTGGGCTTTCTCGACATTTGACACACTAGCGCACTAAAATAATAAGCGGTGTGTATGTGTGACTCATTAAGTGGTTGTGCTCGGTTTTCAGGCCACGTTTTTATTTTCTCTCGGTTTTCCATTAATATAAAAATGTCTCGACATACGTACAATTTGCTGCAGTATCTGCGGCAGGCAGACAGAAGCACGCAGAGACGGTAGCGTTCGTAAATAAAACTTTTACTCTGCGAAAACAAGAAAAATGTTAGGACACAAAGTAGTAAACATTATAAAACTTGCACCATTTGTCTTATTGCATAACCGTAACAAAACTGTGAAGTTAAAAATTATTATCATAACAATATTACTATATGCGAACTACTTTTGCAGCGTTGCTCATTGAGGTTCTCAAAACCACCTAACCTCTTCTTGTATATAAAAGAAAAAGCCATTAAAAAATAAAATAAAGAATAATAAATAAATACAAGTACGGTAATTACACGGATAACAAAATATAGTCATTAAAATATTGTTACAATACAATTTGCTTTTGGAACTCAACGGATTGTATTGCGGAGAGAGCGCGTCATATCGAAAAAAGGATATTTGTTCAAAACCCTGATGTTATTAAAATTTATTACTAGTCTGTAAATATTTTTACTGCGTGATTTTGGCCACTATTTAAGAATATAAAAAAAGACTTGATTAAATATGCAACTGACAGACAATTTAATAATGGAGGAAACATTTTAAGCTTGAATATAAAAATAATGTACAACAGTAAAAGAGTTGAATGGTTAATGGGAAAAAAAATCTTAATAAAGAAAGTGATCTCCTTGCAAAACGCTGAAAATATAAACCACCTTTGTGCATATCTACACTTTCAAAGAGTAATAATAATATTATGATAAATGAGTTGAACACAAAAAAATAAATACTTAACTCAAAAAGTTACAGGTAATGCACCGTAGTGTGATGGAGTTAATAAAAATATGCATACTTCATAATATATTATAATGCATGTTTATACATTATGCATAGAAAAAACTCAAGTAGATGATACTAATAGTAACATTTTAGGAAATGTGTTTATGCATAAGTGGACTAAAGCAATACGGGGAAATAGTCGAGAAAATTAGAAAATCTTATATAACTCGTCGAGGAGACAAGGCTGATATGATGATGACGATCATTATGGTGACGATGATGAATGGTTGTTAATCCCATACCCGTTCCGAACCGTTCTATACTCGAATAAGTTAACGTAGTTTTCTATTTGGTTTCATATTGTTTATAATTTCAGTTATAAATCGCACAAAGGCATACATTGTTTGGTTGTTTATAATATCTTTTACCAAATCAAAAATAATGGAAAAATGGGAAAATGTGCAAGTCTTTAAATTCGAAAAAATTGTTCTCACAAAAAAAAATACATTTATATTATATACCTTCTAATTTCATTTTTATTTGATTAATTCATTGGATTATCATTCAACTTTATTAATTTACATAAACTCCGGAGAAATTTTAAACTGTCAATACTGAAAAAAAAAACTTTTAATGTACCTACGCCCAAACACAATATTATACTATTATGAGATTCAGAGTCATTTTATTAAAGTAACTATAGATACTCTTTAGTGACATAATGTACGTGTATTATCATTTTATAAACCACATATAATACAACAATTTGAATGATTGATCCATTAATATTTATTCGTAACATATGTCATAATAGTGATATTAAATTTTATTATAATACTATTATGTACAATATATGTGTATTATAATGAATATTGACAGTTGATTTTAGGCTGTATAGCTATTGACGCTTTCCATTAAAAGTCGAAGGCAATTTTCGATTATTTCTATACCAGTTAATTCACTTCCGATATAACATAATACAATATACATGCGATGCGACAGTTAATACTTTATTTAATTCATTATTGTCGTGGTGCCTACGATGTAAAAATTATATAATATTAGAACGAAAAATGTGAAGAAAATGTGAACATTTCGAATGACAAGAACTCAATTACACTGTACAGTCTAATCACGCCTACGATATTCGTGCGGAATACCATATAACCCGGATTCGTAAATTGATTTTTAACCTTATCCGCTTATGCTGTCTAGTTAATTAACAATAGAGGAAACAACTGTACAATTAGTCTAAAGTAGAGTACGACGTACACCAATATAAGAAAACCAAAACGCATGGTTATACCGTTTTAAATAATAATTGTATCGTGTTCGAATACATGTACTTAAATATTGAAAATTGTAGATATAACTACTGCACTTGGCAAGAGCGTCTCTTATTACTAAAAATTATATTATATTCTGTTATAAATGAATAATAAAATACTGTTATTAGTGTTATTAGTTTAAACATAATATTTATTACTAAGTATCTTCATGATTGAACACTTTTTACCTTTTAAACTTATGAAAAACGAACACTATGATTGGCGCACTACATTTCAACTAGTAAAAAAGTTTTATTTGATACTTGTAGAAAGTGTATACACAAGTGTCATGCATTGGTTGTAACATCGGAAATTATTTGAATAATTATTTATTTATATTTTATTTTTTTGATAAAAATTAAAAGTATCTCACATTGGTACTCATTTGTTTTACCCTTTTCTTAAGTAAAAAAGATAAAAAAAAAAAAAATACAGAACCCACTACTATACTCCTTTTGCTGTTTCACAGACACGTGGATAGTACTCGCTCCTTGTAAATCCGTAGTTATTTTATTCACCGCGATGTTAAAATAATAACGAAATGGTACTTATGTATATGTATAAAACCTCTGGCACCAACCCATCAGCATTATCGCAAAACCACGAACGAAATAAGATTACCCGACCTTATAGTTATCGCCGTTGTCGTCGCCGTCGTCGTGATCCGGCACTTCGCTCGTATTCAAGAAACGCTACGATAAATATTTAAAGAAAACATTGAATGGTAACGAAAACAATAATGAAAAAATACACTACAGATTTGATTAATATTTCAATACATCATAATTGAACTAAAAAATGTGACGTCACACATGCACATACTATGTAATATAAATGCCTAAGAAACTAGTTGTTACTATTGTTAGATAGAGAAATAGGAACTTTAAAAATCCCTTAGTGATTTCCTTCGGAAATACATACTGTTATATTATTATGTTCTAGGGTTTGATGGAATACATAAAAATATATTATAACAAAATCTATATGCACAGTTTATTTTCTTCGATGACTGAAAAACGTTTTACATTATTACTATACTGTGGTACACAAACAAATTTAAAAAACAATGTTTTGATCCTCTACTCCACATCTCCACTATTATTATACACGTGTCAATATTATCGATTTGTAGAATAATATTATAAACTGTGTAAACTTTACCAGTAAGTCGGTAACAAACCACAGGTAGTTCTAAAAGCAAGTAAACTTCACCGATGGGTGCGAAATTGAAGCAATATTGTGTGTGGTGTGTTTCACCATTCAAACAAATATACACAATACATGCTGGTATCATAATATCTTCATTTACCTGAACTTACTTGTAATAAATACATTTTGAATACAATTTATTATTAGGTATACCGAGTTTGCTAAAAAAGCTCGATCATTGTCGATATGATGTACCTAGTATCTATGATGTAATACCTACTATAATACCAATACCGACACTCAACAGTAATAAAATTACATATCTTTTTTCAATTTATTTTGTTTTAATCAAATTAAGTTATTGTGGTCCCCGTCTTATTATAAATTAAAACGATACAAAATGTAATTGCAACTAACCGGTGGAATTTATTATCGCCTGTTCATCTTATACACCTATATATTATGTATTTTTATGATAACTAAGGGTGCAAAGTATGTGGACGGTCAGACAGAGTCAAGTCTCCGAATCCGAGATTTAGTGGTGATAAGTCTGAAACACTCAAACACGACGATCAACGAGATTTTATCAGTGAGAAGGTAAGTGGAAAAGGCCAAAACGATGGTCGCGGGGATCGATGTCTTTTAGGCCATCGTTGGCGGTAATCCCGTGAGCTTTCACCCAAAGTACAAAGGGATTTAGGGGTCCAGCACCTGTTGAGAGCGGTGTTTGGGATGTGGTAATGTCTCCTACATATTTTATGTGTGACCTATTTTGGTGTTGATGTCATAGATTAGATCAACATAGATCTGCAATGATAAGCACTGGACAAACTTAAGCCATGAATCGTCCTAAAAGGGTTGATGTAATACAATATTATTACGATAAAACATTTTTAGTTAATTTTGTTTCTTAATGCTTTTTTTAAAAATGGTATACTAAAAATGAGTCACGTTCAAAAATATAATATAAAAAACCACAAGTTAAAAATGATACTTTTTATAAATAGTAATAAAATCTTGTCATCGATATTTTTATCTTAGTTTTTTGTCCTCAGGAAAACTGAATATTGCATAAAATTGTGAATATTAATATTTTGGAGTTTTTTTAAATGTCAAAACCTTATTTAAGGATATTTTATATTGCACGATATAGTCGAATCTACAAAAATATGCTAAAATCAAATTATATTTTAAAGAATGAGACGTGTAATGGTGTGGAACACCATAACAGTTTTCATATTTTTATAAGTATAGTACCTATTATATACTAATATACTATGCATGTATCACAGACGCGCGGTTCATCTATCATTCATTCTGTAGTATCACGGAGTCCCACCAAATAGGTATATTTATTTTGATTAGTAAATTAAATCTATTATATCAATCGTTAGGCCTGCTGAATATACGTCCGCCGAACTAGTCGCATTAATATAATATCATATAGATAAAATTATATATGAAGTTTTTCCGGTGTTATTATGGAATCAGCTTGAATATTCAGCAATACCTACAACGGCTATAACTATAGTAGATATTAATTTAATTTTTAATACGGACACCATTTCATTGACAATATAATACAACACTTGTTTTTTTAGTTATCGGACATATGAATCATTGTGAATATTACAGTTTTTTGCCTAGAAATGACGAAAATATAATATCGTATTAGATCAAAGCCGTATAGGTAATAATTATTAATAATCACTGAAATTAATTGCTTAAATTAATAATAGTGAAGGTGTTGAAATATGAAATTTTAAATGCTCTGGCAGGCTTTATTATAATAAAGTACCTAGTGTTAAGATTTCTTTAACTGGTAGAGATATCAATTTCCTGCCAAACAAATATCTAAAGTAGACTTATGTTGAAAAAATTTAAACAATTCAAAAAATATTTCTCAATTTTTAACGTAATAATATGTGAAAATAATTTGGAAATATAGTAGCAGCGAATCGTAAAAAAACAACTGTGTGATGATGCTTTCACAAACCGAATAGAACAAAAAAACTGCCTTAAAATATAATATTCGCTAGGCCGTTGTGACAAATTACATTAATATACACCTCATGTTGTGAACAGAAATCGTACAGAAAATAGCTTTAATGCTTTATAGTACTTTGTACCTATATATCGTGCTCAGTAGGTTCGGGTCAAAATAACGCTTTTTTACGACAGCGGGAAGCAAAACCGCTATCGAACCTCGAATCCGATACGTCAGATCGATTGAATCCAATTCAAGGTAAATTCTTACAGAAATTATTGTTTGCCCTTCAAACATTTGTTTTGTGGACGATGTGGCCACCGTACAATAATTCCTTGTGCCACGGAACAACACAAACGGTTTTGCTAATAAATCACTGCGGGAATTCCGAGACAAGTCCGGAGCTTATGTACTATATATATTATAGTACGTTATTACATAGTGCAACACGCTGGAATCATTACACATGTCGGGAAAATGATTGAAACCAAAATCACTAACTAGTAACTATAGAAACTATATTATTACAGAAAATAAATTTTCCGAAAACACCTTCCGCAGACCTTGGGGTATAGTTAAGTGAGCGGGAATGCATCAATATATAATTATTATATATAGTAGTAATGTTAATAATTTAAAAAATATTAAATAACATATTATTATAGATATATGTAGTGTGTACGGCGTACCTATGTGTAGGTAGCAGGTGCAAGTAGGTAAAATGTACTTTTTCACGTTTTTTTTTTTTTAATACAATTTATTAATATTAAAAAAGAGAAAGATCGTATGTCAGAGAAAATCGTTCAAAAACTGTTTCACTCTCGCACACTATATATTAATAATAATTGCACTGTAGCAGCACGTGCGTTTTACAGCGAAATATATGACGTTACATCATATCATATTATAAATTATATTGAAAATCGAGACGAAAAAATAAAATAAAAAACAAAACAGAAAAACCAAAAAGATTTCAGGAAAACCATAATATCGATCCGTTAAGGAAAAAAACTTTACACAGAACTACGTCCACCGCAATTCGGCCGTGTTGGATGGTCTGATCGCACGTCGAATTATTGCCAAGTCATATAATAGTCATGTGACTGACGACTTTCGAGACAGGCGGTGCACCGTCAACTCAAATAACAATACCTTAGCTAGCAGATAGCTATTCCCCTTGGCGTCGTTTGGGATACATCTAAAATGTTTTCATCCATTCAAGCAGGCGCTTTTCGAAAAAAATCACTAGTGCGATGAGAAATGCGAACTGATGCAACAATAAGTATGCGTTTATTATATGATGCTCTCAAGAGTGTAACTGCAACACCGTAGTTGTTGGGGATAGGTAATAATATAGTATGTAAATACTCGGCTACAACTCACCTCAATGTCAAACCCGTACTTACAACTATCACAATTCACAAGGCTGCAATATTTCAAACGTGCGTATCGATCCGCCACCAGAGTGTTGCTTGTAATGTCTCCTCTCAGGCTGACTCAAAGTTTTTTTAACGAGGCCTCGGAGATGGGCCACAACGCAGTGCCGTAGCCAGCTGCTGAATAATAATAAGTGTTACTCCATAATATATAGTACTATGATATATAAACTACGTCCATTCAATTATATTAATATGTAATATTTATTATTTATTTTTAAACAAATACTCGACTTAACTTGACTTAATTATAACCTAAATACTCCTATAACTAAATTACTATTTATTAACAGCACTTACCTTCTTTACGTCCTTAACAGCCTCTTTAGACACTCGACCAATACTTTTCATCACTTTTTCTTCTAACAGTTTCCAGTGTCTAGCATTAAATTACTTCCTTAATTATTGGTACCTACAACCTACCACATAATTACATTTTATTGTCAGCACCTCGATATATTGTAAAATAATGTTGGTATTTATAAAAATTATAATATTATTTGTTAAATTAATAATTATACATATTAGGCCATTTTTAATTGTACGTGTGGGTGGTTTTGATAACATGTTCAATGTTCATGATATCACTGGTCATGCACTTATATATAGTACACAATATAAGTACAGATGGTTGTGTAAGTCGAAGTGTGTATAATTATAACCGAGGTAAATACAGTCCCGAAAAAAACGGATTGATCTATATGTTGGGGTCCTCTGGGAAATCGTCTCCTTATAAGAACCACACGAACAGCGCACCGTTAAACAATTTGTCACTGCCGCCGTCACGGAGTTTTATCCTTATCAATTTTTATAAACGTCGTGAAAACCCCATTTAGATACGCGAGCGAACGAAAAGACGATCAGGCGCAGGTGAGTCCGCCCGTAACGATAATACGTATTTCGCAGAGTACCTATGTATGTTTATAAATTATTATTTATTATAATATAATGATAAATGGTAATGGATCGTGGACCGTCATTCATGATCGAATTGATTTACACTGTCGTCTTTTCTTTAATACTCTCCTTAATACACACTTTCTCCCTCTTTTGCAGGTAGTCTATATTAATATATATATATAATATATGTATATTTATTCGAATTTTAACCCAATTACACCGTTACGTGAACAATCGTTAGTGAAAAAAAAATATCCGAAGTACAATTACTGTCGATTTGACTAATTTCGATCTCCTTCTACTTTGTCCCATTGAAAATAATACTAACTATTTTATTAAAAAGAGTTTTTGCAAATAATTTCATATCCAATGGTTTCAATTAATGAAAGAAGGATTTTAAGCAGATTGGTATAGAGATATGGGGAAGGGGGTTTATAGGCGATTAGTTCTCCAAAATAATAATTAACCTGAACCCTTAAAAATAAGTTATTAAATTACATTTCCATGTTGTTATCGATAAATGATTTCTTTTTTGATTGCTTGTAAAATTGGAAACAATTTATTATTATTAAATACATAACTCATTATATTTAATTCGATTCTATTTTTGTCTGTTTTGGCAATCAATATTTTACCTTTTTCTGACCTGTATTTTCGAATAATGATGTCAACAAATCAAATACACTTTTGAATGAATTCAATAATAATTATGTCATAGATATAGATATACATGATAATGTTACTGCGAATGTTCGCAATTGGTAAGTGCTGACAGTCACCGGTTAATGTCGTCATACACCAAAGTCATTGGTGAATGTTGGCATATTAATTAAATTTGTACTGTTTGTAAACATTTACTAGCGAATGTCGATATTTATATAACGATATTGGTGAATGTTGGTAAGCCGATGTTATTTAATCTGATCTCATCTAATATTCTAGTACCTACCTATTAACTAATATACAAGGTATTGTACATACAAGTTGATAATTTCAATAAAATGTTTAATTATTTTACTCTGTGACTTATTATATCTGGATAACCACCATGCTATATGCTGTCTCGTTAAAATGTTGTGTGATATTGTCATTCAACGTAGTTATAGTGTTATCGTAGTATAGTGATTTGCACAATAACCAAAACATTTTTTTTTAATGGAAAACATACTTGAAGTATTTTATAATAAATTTAATAATTTAGTATCTCAAAAATAAGTTACCAAAAATGGTGTTATAAATAAATTATACACCAGAAACTAGTTTTCAGTATGTAAAGAAAATTTAATATCAATCACTGATCTACATATGGAACAAAAAATGTCCTTAAGCCAAGCGTATGCATCAAATTCATCAAACGGTGGGCAATGGTATATAAGATGTAATTGCAAAACGTAACCTATGTCAACATTAACCAAAATCCTGATGTAAATGTCAACATCTACTAGTACATGTCTATATTATTTACATTTTTCAACATTCACCAATTTTATTAGGTGAATGTCGACATTCACTAGGTGATTGTCAGCACTCAACAATTTCGGACATTCACAGTAACGATAACATTATACATAATGTACAAATAGCTTAAAATGAGTAGAAATTATAGCAATTATTTAGTAAGTATAGAAAAATATATTAAAGTTATTGTGGAAGGTTTGAAGCCTATAGATTAGTATTTGTTGATTTAAAATAAATAGACTTAGTTATATCGTTTGATAAAAATTGTTATTTTATGTTTAGCCTAAACTTATCAAAATGCCATGTTCAAAAATGTTTAAGATCAAAATAATTGTAAATGATTTTTATTATAAATATCTATTAAACTTCTTGTTTGGCCACAATAGTATAGTCAGGCTACACTTAACAACTACATAGTCACAACAGTATTCGATTCAAACGTTACCTTCTCGATTGAAGTAGAAAAAAACAAAACTAATGCGATTTTGACTCTGTTTACGTGCTGTCTGATATTATTTGATATTATTCATAATATTATATCCATTATAATGTTATCGTACATACGCAATATTATGTACGTTCACTTAATCGCCTATCATTTTTCACTTTTTCAAAAATAACATAACGCGTAAGTGTTATTGGCGTTTAACGATATCATCGTTTGATTTAAACAACATGATTGTAATATGTAAACACAAGATCTGCAATTTAATTACATTTTTGATATTGCCACTGTTTAAATGGATTTACTTGGAGTATAATATGAAATATTGAGTCCAAGTTCAAACAGAGTTAAGTGGTTTTAACCTAATTTTTATAATAAATGATTTTCACCTAAAGTCAATATAACAGTTTTGTGTACACAGCTTAATTATTATTAAGTGCCTCAGACTGAATACTATGGTCTTTATTTGTCTTTGTACATTTCATTTAGTTTCACGTAGAACCAAATTCATACACACACACATATGAGGTACACATATACATCGTATATTATATTATGGCCTTCAAAGTTCATAGCTGCACAGTAGACTATCTGTAGATTAGATAAGTTCATGATACATTTCATCCCTTTGATTCTTCAATCGACTAGTGTTAGACTACACTACCGCTTGATATTTTCGCTCTGACAGAAATCAATCGCAGAGTATAAAATATTGCGTCCGTTCAGCGTGGTGTATATTATATATTTTAACAGTTGTATTGGAATTCTTTTGACCCCGGCCGAGCGTATATCTTTGTTCGGGAACATCCTCGTGTTTCAGAAACACCAAAGTTTTTCAAACTATTAAATTTAAAAAATATAAAATCGAAAAAAAAATACCCGTCGGAAATTGCTATTCGGCCATGGCTATGCCTAACGCCTCAAAGAATGTCCATAAAATCGCATTCCGGCAGTATAAGACAGACACCTGGACGCCAATTTCGTGAACAATTTTTTATGTCAATTAATACGATAAAACAATAGTGTTAGTTGTATGAGATTAGGTTTTTATAGTTTTTGTAATTCAATGGGACCCATTATCTTCTAAGGAATAATTAAAGGCTGTAAATCACGAGTAAATATCACGCGATTAATCAAAAATAATAATTATAATTTTGATTTTTTTTTCTTCTAAAAATGTCATTAACTTGGTGTTAGGTACATAATATTCGGTATGTGTTTAATTTACCCGAAGACGTAATCATAATAATAATCAAAATAATAATATTACAGTAAGACGTTTAAGACGTTTTCTCGTAATTTGGTTTTCCGCGACACCGTGAAATAATGGGAACCACTCAACAACGCGTGGTTGGTGTACGAGACGATGTTTGTATACATATATATATATATATATGGCAAGTTCAATATACGAATCTAGGTAGGCATCTTAAAACGCCAAAAGTGCACCGTTGGGACAGAAAAGGGATGTAGTTAAAGAAATTAAAAACACAAGTTCCGTACCCATATGTACTGATTGTTCGTTTCGCGAAGCTCTTTGCCTTATTGAATTCCCACACGTATCAGTGTTTCACCTCCTCGCCACAGCTACAGCCGTATGACTTCGACACTGGTGAAAAAAAATTGGTTGACGGTCACAACATTTATTGTTTTACCGCACTCTTATCGTCTGCATTGAAAACTATCTATTCTCCGGCGAGGTGTAATAATATTATTGCGTCGAAACTATCATTTCGTTCTACCGTGCTTCCTGGTCCAAAATTGGTTATATGAAATTCTGAGAAACGAGCATATACAGAGAATATGGATAGGTTCTGATCGTATAATACATCGAGTAATAAAATATATAATATGTATTGTATTTTATCGTTCTAAAAGAAACGTTTATGGTGTTCGAATTTGTTGTTTTTGTCTCACGCAAGTACCTACACTGCGCATTTTGTAATTCTATTATTATATATTATATAGGTACTATAGGTGTAGTATAACTGGACTTTTGCCAGGAAAAAAATGAACGAATACAAAATACGGCGCTGTTGAAAAATGCATTGATGTATCTCATTTTTAGTGTACATCAGTTCAAATTGGATTTAGTAAAAATCATTTTGTGAACTAATTCGACCGAGGTGAGCAATTCTCCAGCGTTGGATCAAAACTACTATCTACGCTTTCCCGATATTTCTAATCAAATACTTATGAACATGATAATTATTACAACTCTAAATTCCGGACATATTTTTGGTGTAAACACATCAAGACGGCTACTGATCTGAAGGATATCGGATTTGCGTCAGCTTTAAGTGTTCGTCGAATCAGTATTGAGTTGTGGGTGTCCACGTCAAGAATATTTCTAGAGTTAAGAATTGACAAATCATAAAAGTAATTATTGTACTTATCGTGTTCTCGAGGGTTTGTATATTAATATTTCAACTGAACTAACTGAAAACTAACGGAACACGACTGAAAAATAGATTAATTTTAACCCAGGTGGAGTCGGGTAAAGCATCTATATAGTGATTATATATATTTGAAACTATTATCATATAAACAAAATAATATTCGATTTATTTAAGCTAGAACTAAATTCTTATGCGAGCAGTCCTACACTAATTATTGTTTGAAAGACGAAGCTATAAACACTATCCTAATCTTGTAGGACAAGTGCTTAAAATTTGGTTCCAATCGGTCGAGTAGTTTTCGAGATTCCCAATGGAAACTAACAAAAACAAAATCATTTTTATAACATTATGTAAGGAACATTACATTCATCAAAATGGCGCCATTTTGTTATTACAACACGGGAACAATGTGTGTCGTGGATTCGTGGATAGAATTGAAAATATATCATTATTATTGTTAAGTATACGGATGGCACGAGGAGAAGGTCTGTGTTTACAACGCAGGGGCGAACAACATCACACAATCGTTATTAATGTAAAACGAGCGTTATTCTAAATAACAATAATAATTGACGGCTTTATTTCTGACAAATTGACGTTTTAGCGGCGATATTTAGATGAAACTCTGACCGGAACGTGATTTTATAATTATTATTATTATTATTATAGTCTTAATCGTGTCGTTTGACGTATTCTGAAATATTCATTTGTAGTCGCCTACACCGCTACTGCACGTCCATGGACCTTCCACCGTGGAATTTAGCGTCCTAACCGTTGTCACGATGAGACGCTATTTATGACAAGTCAACTAGCCGGCAAGCCGTTCAAATAATCTTTTCTGACAGTTCATTCATTATTTTTTTATTTTTTTTACCCTTTCTATTCCGTTTACGCAATAATGTCTTACACGATTTTTGTTTTGATTCTAATAATAATGAACCGTGACGGAAAATAAACCAACTATGATTTATAATTGCATAAAAAACGATAGAATGTTTTACTGAAATAATATTGACACTGTGTATGTATAATATTAATATTAGAACCGATCAATACGCAATATGATATTGCATACATTATTATGATTTCTCAAAAGCATTTGTCTTGTTTTGCGTAAAATACGTCTTATAGACTGTTGCATTATAAAGTAAACGGTATGACAGCGCAAGTTTGAAAAAAATAAATCCATTTTTTATCAATGTAAGTTTAAAAATGAATACAAAATGTTAAATAATAATAATAATAATAATAATGGGCGATGAAACGCTGAAAGCGGCGTTTGATAATAAATAATATAACATTCGATATTGAAGCATCTTTTTCCTTTTTTATTCTCACATCAAAAGACGTCAAAGAATAAAACATAATAAAATCAATCAACACTATCGGAATACATTTATTTTTACTTAATAATAATTCCATTATCGAACGACGCTCAACGCACGCCAATCGTTGATGAGGATTTGTGCATAGAATATGATGTTATAATAATAATATTATATTATACAGCTGTTGTACGCCGACAACAACCAATGAATACGACAATGAATTTAGGATAACCTTATTATTCTTGGCTTAAACTTATACCTGGTTATGAACAATGTAATTAGTTGTAAAATAATTATTGTGTGCAATTGGTATTCAAATTGAATTGACCGTCGGAACTATGCCTAACCGCGATTCTCGTGTGGAATAAATTTTACTGATCGTGTCCGAGATACAAGGAGAAGCAATAATATAATATTACATTTTAGGCCAATATTTCCGTTTCCGGTATAGACTTTAGCTTATTGTTCTTGTATCATGCCAATATGGTACGTAGTTTGTTGATATGATTATTTGTACGTGGAAATGTCAGTTCCATTGATCGAAATGGTGACGATTACGATGAGATACATGTACGGAAATTGCGATTGCTGGGTTCAGAACAACAGCTGCCACTGCAGCTCACTCGTTGCTGATGGAATAAAATATTCACTTTTATATGCGGTAAATTAATTACTAACAACAATGTCGTACATGTAACTTCTTCGAAAAAAGATTTTAGAGTGAAGTTTTTACTTCACGAAATTACAGTAGTTAACAATAGAATTTAATTATAAATAACTATTATTTGACAAATTTATTATGGATTAAATAATATGATATAAATATAATGATATATGCTAATTCGTTAAATATTTTTCATTCATCAATTTGTTTTAAGATCAAAAAAATTATGTTTAGGTACTCACAATGATATATTACATTTTGATCAAATGTGTAGTGGCTCAGATTTGTCTTGAAATAGAGAAGTGACATGCTATTTATATCTTGAGTTCTTTTACGGAGTGTATATTTTTTAATAATACATCCCTCTACCTCTGTAGTTCTCAATCTTTTTTGGTTCACGGCACACTATTATACATTACAAGTTTTCACGGCATACTCACGCACTTAACAACCACAGCAACTTCGGAAACTTCGCTCGAGGCAATAGTTATCGCCACGCGCCTATAAATGTATGACATTTCTCGGCACACCGGTTGAGAACCACTGTTCTAGCTGGTAATAATATAGCCTCAATTCTGTTCGTGTATAATATATAATATTATTATATTACAGCGCATGCGTAGTTTCCGCGTTAGTACCTTGTTAGGACATGACGTTTCGTTCGTTGATGTGGCGTACTGTTACGCTACAAAAACGGCTAGGATTATTTTGTTATTGAATTATGAGCACCAAGTGTGGTGCAGAATTCGAATCTCGGTTTGATTAAAGTCCTCTTCAATCGCCCTCATGGTCCGCCTAGAAGAAACACTCCCTCACGTATATTTAAAAACATGTATGTAATATGATGGTGTAATTTAAAGTTTAAACGGTATTCATGTGTAATAACTACAAGTATTAGAAGTTTTAATTTTAATCTTATTTTTCATAAAAAAATAAAATACTTATTAAATTTAATTAAAAACTGTCAAAGTTGGATCAGGTAAAGTTTTTTATTTTTGTTACACACACTAATAAAAAAACTATAACTCATCAGATTTGTCTTAATCAATTTTGATTTCATGTATACATATACATGCAATCGAAATATATATTATTTATGTTTTATTTTAAATGTTACTATTAAATCAGAAATGTCATAATAGATAACTGTTAAAAAACAGATACTGTCTCCGACTTACAATTGAACAACATCGCAATTTTTGTTCAGCAGAAAACAATTTGTGTTGTTAGCTTTTAATATTTGAATTTACATTTAACATATTATACAGATTAAAGGTAACCAAAATTATTTAGAGCACCTCATAGGCTTCTATAGATGTATTAAATTTAAGTGAGTTATACTCATAAGTTATAACTATGTAAAACAATACAATTTTAAAAATGTTCATAACTAGTTTTACGGTTAAAATAGCATTAAACATCGAATATATGCCCTAGATGATATTCCTACATTTAAATCTGATGATACATCAATCTAATATTATTTAAATTACCATAATACAATTTCATGGTTCTTCTGAACGCATATTTGTTATGTCATCAATTTGTAAGGGTAGGCGGAAAAAAAGTCCACCGAAGAACAGCACAAAAAAATAAATATAAATGTGAACACATGTTCCTATATAACTTTACTCCTAATTAGTAATTAATAATTCCTAAATTATTATAGCCAATACAGAATATTTTATATGTGGATACTCAATTAATAAGAAGAATTTTTTTTACCTATTTATTCAATGAAAAATTTCAAATATAAATAATTTTATGTTTGAATATGGCTTATGTTTAACTATTAACTATATATAAAAAACCACTTTTAATAGTAAAAAAAAATAAATATAAATATGAATTCATCTATAGATAATACACATTGTTATAAGTTATAAGTCAAAAAACATCAAGAGTATAACGTCTTAGGTATATACATACTACATTTATACAACAATTATTACACGTGAGAATAATTTATAACATTATTTTCATTGCAATATATTATTATATTTTGTTATAGGTACTTACATGGTAAATTACTAATTACTAATTAGGAGTAGAGTGTATACATATTGTGTTCAAATTTATTTTTTGGGGGATTTTTTCCGTGGGTTTTTTTCCGCGATTCATTTGTAAGACCTCCACAGCACATAATGGGAATTCGGTACATCCACTTAAACAAAAAACCCAATGTATTTTTGTAATATTGTCTGTTTTAAAACCTTAACACTGTTTTTTTTTCAACGAAGCATCGACACCCTTTGGGATGTATTTAAATGTTTGAAAATATTTATATTTTATAATTTACCTTTCGCCAATACATTTACCAGATATCTGATTGGTTTATTAGCATTTTGAAATCCTTTACTCGGACCCATAACACCTGTATATTGTATTCATGGAATCGTTTGCTATTATATGTTTATCATATATTCGTATGTAGATCGTGCTGTTGGAGCCACTAAATTCATCGACTGCGACTACCCATCTGCCAATCCTGTAGGTACATAACTGCAGATATATTAGAAAAGAAATCGAGGGCGATCCATTAATCTCGATTAGTATAGTGACGTTTTAAGAACGTTTTCATGGTTTTCCAGTCTATTGTAGTCAGCAACAGCTATTCCGGACCCTTAGTTAAACAACAATAGACGTGCCGGATACGCGTCCTGACCTGTGACAACTCGACATGGAGGGTTCTTTTTACTCGGCCATTTTTATTATTGTTATATTATTTTTATTGCATGTCAAATGCACAACACATAAAATCGTTAAGGCCTTTTACCCGCTTCTTTTGTACCTATATCGTGTTTTTTCATCATCTTGTGTTAACGCTCGTCACCGCCTTCGAGCAAAACATCAATTAAGAGGTACCTGTTAACGTTTTTCCTGTAAAACATTGATTGTTATGCCACTGGTTAGTTGAAAAGTAAAAAGGGCTCATGGTCATCACAACTGAGGTACTCATAACTGTGGGTTAGGATGGACCAATTGCCTGGAGGGGGCAGCTCGTAGTTGAGGTGTTGTCATACACAAATTGAAAACGATTATCATCGCATTCTATCAAAATAATTCCTTAAGCGTAACTATTTACACCGCAATTGTGGTTTTCATGAAAAAAAATGGGTAGCTTGAAAATGTTGACACTTTCCAAATCATGCGACCAACGATAGTGTTGCTATACGCTCAGCATACACTGTACTGGCATAGGCTTATATACTATTGACTATTTTATTAAATTATCATATTTGGTTCGCAGGAAAAATAAACAACTTGAGCATTAAAAAAGTATTTTGTTTATCCTACATAATCTATCATCTTTAATATACATACCCTTTATATTATACTGTATTATTTTACAAATAATATTACAAGAGTATAAATAAAACCATTATTTAAGTCTATATTAGAATCTTTAGCTACTGGAATTAAAAAAAATGATTATTTATAAACAAATAATATAATAATAATATTAATATATTAATATATTAATAAATATAATTAAATATTATTTATCAAATTAAATGTATTAAATATTTAATCAAACGATTCAATTTTAACTTTAAGAAAAGTTTTGTAGAAAATACTCCAGAGTCCTACATCGCCACTATAGACAACATACAAATTAAAAAAGTCGAATTTACAATACATGATATCATTAAACAAAATAATCACGTTATTAATTGAGTTAGTATGATTGATTTGGTTTTTGTAAAAAAATAACCTTTTTATTTATGCATCAGCAATATATTGAGATATCCATAATATTCAGAACTTTCAGTTGTTACCAGTGAAATGTAATTTGAAAACATTTAACGTCTTTTATAATATGGTTTCGACGGTACTCCATTTAAACCTTTTCATCGCGTTGTTCAAAACGTCATTAAAGATTAAAGTTTGCCTTGCGTCCATCTTGATAGAAATATTGAAAGCCCATTTATATTATGAACAAAAGGATTTCTCTTTGCAATTACTTTGGCATATTTTTATTTTCTATCTGTACATTACGTTTGTTATACCGTATCTTAAGAATTATGATTATTGAATACCCATTTCAACAAAATTCAAAAATATTCAAAATAAGTAATTGGTGTATTTTTAAATTATATAATTTATAAATAATGTTTAAGATATTAAATTGTTTTATCAAATATTTGCTTAAAACAAAAACATTATATTAAAAGTATATAAAATTGAAATGAAATAATATTTAGTGGACTAAAGGTAAGTTTGGTTACCAAAAAAAAAAAAAGATTTGCAGTGGCTTATCCTTTATCCACTGATTACTATGTAATAAAATACGACATATTATAACAATAATAATACAACAGTTATAGTTATAATTATTATTATGATACTAAATGGTATTAAATGTAGTATTTCTGCTAATCGTCGAAACGTTCAAAAGAAATGATTATGTAATTATAATTGAATTAAAAAATGTAATAAAAAAGTTATATCTGTAGGAAAATAAACATATACATCTATCTCAGAAACTATAAATTCTACATCAATCCAAAATATATTTTAGTGCCTATACTTGAGTTATACATTTATTACAAATAATAATATTTTTCACTAAAAGCAATGAATGATATAATATTATTTGGGTACCACTCAATGATAAATTGATGGTGTTTGCTCTTTATATGACTTACAAGAATTTCCAATCTAAGAATTAAGTATGATTTGTGTAAAATTAAAGAATTAAAATTATTACAATAAAGAAAAGCTCGGTCTAAAAATTATTTTGGAATGTAAAATATCGATAAATAAACTATTGGAAATAAATCAATAAAATTGTATTGAAAATTTGAAACTAAATTGATTTATCATTTTTAATAATTTTGTTATTATTATTGAATGTGTTACCAACTTATCATGAGTATTATTCAAATTATAAACAGAACTAAACAGTTCATATTGATGATTAATTTTGGTGCAGTTTATTTAGATTTCAAACAACTTTTTTATACACTTTGATGAGTTTTTTACTGAAAATTATCCAACAGCTATAATATTATAGGTACCATTTTAATATTATTACAGAAAATCATAAAATATTCGTTTATAATGTGAAAACGGAAAATATTTTATAAGTTACAGACAACAAAACCTTAATTTTCTAAACCAATAAGATCACGTCATATTTTATGTTTTGTTTGTATTAAAATATGTGTAGCTGTTTTCTGACTGTTGGAAGCTCTATTTTCCAATTTCCGAAAAGTAAACTCGAAAATTGAATTGTTGTATTGTTTTGGAAATAATAAAAAAATACTCACAACTATTAAACTAAGAAATGTTATTCACTATTTAAAATATTATAAACAAAATAATAATATTATTATTCACATAAAATTTTATGTGATTTAAGTCTAAGGTTGATAGACAAAAAGGTTAGCATAACATCGTATTATTGTAATATATTGTATGAAAAATAGTATCATTACAATTACAAGTATTTATATAAGTTACGATACATACCGAGAATTGCCCCGCATGACCCCGGAGTAGCTAAATTGCCTAATTATAACGCCATGCTATCATAATTGTGTTAATATGAAATGTTGCAGACTTTTACGTATTACTATTTTTACACTGAATTTTTTTTTCTTTGAATATGAGCGACAACAGATGACGTCTTTAGATTTCAGTGTTATACAAAAAATTGTGTTATATCGTGTAAACCGACCAGTGTACAACAGTACAACGTACATCCGTGTCGTGAAATGATAGTCGTTTTCTGACCACGACAAGTTTATGCGAGGGACATTGTTGTACAAACATGCATACGTTTATACATATATGAATAGGTAGAGCAGAAGGAAGCTTTTGTGTGTTCTACGAGTTGTAGTAGTGCGGGGAGGGATAGTCGACGGAGCTGGCCATGACAGGCGAATGGACCGGAAATTGATTGGAAACGTCCGGTGATCTAATAGTATCGCTGAAATACCATGCACCGGGAATAGGTCGGTCACGTTTCTCTCGGTGTGTCGTGGCAGACGCTTTAAAAACGTGTTTATGTGAGGAGAGCACCGTGAAAAGTGGATAAAAGGCGAACTGTTTGGATAACGATAAAAATAATAGCAAATGCACATTATGCTCTAGTGCCTATGTGACGGACTGGGACGCCGATACAAACCACACAAATCAGTTATAGATAATAAGTTATAATACTTACCTTTTAGGCATATTATAATCGTCATCCGCTTACAAATATAAACAATACACCTATTTAAACACTTTATAATGCAGAATCACCGTCATATTATTTAGTTATGAGACTCTGTGATACAATATAAGATAAATCAGCTAGAACTTATTATTTGAGCCGTCTTCCTGAAGTCCATAGTTGCAATTAAAAACGAATAATATTGTAATTTAAAAGTACCTGGAAACCGTCATGGAATTACCTACATTTACAGGTTCCCCAACCTCTGTACACCAAAATGTACCGCTCCAACGTCCTATACATAATATAATGTTCGAATAAATAATAACGTACTTCATAAGTATCGTTTCTGCCAAGCGATTTCTCAGTATACGTATACTTATAACCTACTTGTTTTGGTGCAAAATCTAACCGACTATGTTGGCCCACCTGCCGTACAGAGCCGGTTCTCGGACGCCGTTGTTTTCGCTCCTTGCGCTCAACACAGTTGACTTTTCGCTCTGTTTTGGTCCGGACGCGTCCATTTTTTGTGATGGCGGTGAGTGATGTGCGTTGTCGTTTCGCTTTTCCTTTGTTTCGCGTCAGCCTACTCGACGTTGTATACATGAGGTGTATTTTGTACCGATTCAGTCCGAATTCACAATCGCGTTGAGTTTCGGGTTGTCGACGAACGCCATTTCTTTCGATTGCGAGTTTATGTTATGTTATCGATCATTATCCGCGCGTTTTACTCGCTGCGTCGTGCGTTGACGCTTGACATCTGTGAGCGTAAGTTTTGTATCATAGTGTCATGGTGGACCGGATGTTCGGGCTTGGTCTCCGTGTATTTTCGTGGTGGTGAAATTTCCATGAACTTCCACGTGGTTCCTCAAGCCTACTACAGGAAGAACTGTACGTGAGCTCCGGTGTTCAGTCTCGACGACGTCATTTTGGCGCCCCGTTGACAAAGGTTTTTCTCCTTTCTATATTTTTTTTTACCATTTTAATATTGTACTTGATTAGTAAACCTTACACTCGTAGACGGAGCATAGTGATAGTTCCAGCGGTAAACGTGATAGGCTTACAGCGCTAGTCATATTGTTCCACATTTCTGCATATGTGCGATACATCACACCAGTTTGTGCATAGTTAAAAGCAAAAATAACATAAATACGTTATATTATCATATTTCACGAATTATGAATTAACTTCTGTTAAGTATTACTAGTGACTCGTATCGTTTTTGATTTCAACTTTTTCGTTATATTGACTTATTATGATAGTATATCACGGTAGCGCAATCCGCCGTAAATGGCCACGCTACCCAACCCCGCCGGTCAGGCTTAATCCGTCAATTAGTATAATAAGTGTATAGTTTGATTACAAAGTAACACGAATTTATTTGCGTTGTTATTATTATTGTTGTTATTCATTTGCGTGATTATTAGTATTATTATGTGTATTTCTTTCAAGTTAAAATTCATATTTAACTGTATTATGTATACTGTAGACAGTCTGTTAACATAGTCATAACACAAACATTCTTGCTTATTATTCTATAAAATTATTCCCAAATCATATGGTCACTGAGCGGTCAATATGTCAATGCCTTAATAACACCAATAATGGTTGAGTAATTAATATAATTTTTTTTTTAATAAACCTCTAATCAGGATTTACTCATTTGACAATGTGCTTGTCGTATACAAACGGGAATATTAATGGTGAGTCCCCAAAAACTACGACTACCACAGCTCTGTTCGTAACATATAAATATATCTCTTACCGAAACTTTTGCACACACTGTCGTTTAGACATATTTAAAATTTTATTTCGGTATTGTAGTATTCATTTAGTTATGGCATATGTTCCAATCGACTAATTGCTTACACACACACAATATGTGGTGGATATAAAAGAAAATGGAATCCGCATTGTGTCACTGTTAAACGATATAAAATGTTATAACATGAAAAAATAATATTTTGTTCAACAAATAAATAGATATGTTGAAAACTTATCCATTCTATACGGTCCCGCGAACGTCGTTAAACCTGCAGCTGATCCCGAGCAAAAGTTCGGTAGATTAATCACACCGTTATACGTCCGTCTTCTTTCGATTCACGAAATTAACCCCACAATATAATGGCCTCGACGAAAGTTAATAGGAAAAAAACCACTTTACCCTTGGACATAAATCTCGATATTTTTTTTAATGTATAACCTGCAGCAGCAGAAAAATCGTACGTGTTTGTCAAATATAATCAAAATAGTTTCATAATAGTTTCAGATTTTAATACTGTTTTCTACACCAAATTTGAGATTTTTTTTACTAACCTTCACATTTATTAATGCATACCCAAATATTGTATTTTACGTTTCATTATAGAAGAGATAAGTAGAAAAACTCAAGCGTAGTACGCAATAATCAAAATTAAATTAAGTTTTGTATACTGTTATTTAATAGCACATCCCGGAATTTCCTATTACATGATAATTTATGAACTTTGGCAGTTCAAGTCATTACATTCTTCTTTTTTGTCGCCTTGTTCATGATGTTGGAAAAATAGTTTAAGTTTAATCACCCAACTTCAGCGTTAAAAATTGTATGCATCGTAAGGTGTGTATGAATACCTACTTCATAATGAAGAAACGTATATAGCAACTAATCGTAATTACATTTTTACAAGTCACATTTGTATTTTCTATTAATCGTATGACTGGGTTATTTTATCGACGTCTAGTCTTAAAACTAAATCAGAGAACAACCTAGAATATAATTATTATAGAGAGAGATAATAATGCAATAGTAAATATACTTCATATATTATCTGTATAAATATAGATTAATATAATTATTAATTGTTGGGGATTCTTTAAACATATAATATGTATAGTATTATGTATGAATCTACTGTATTGTTCTATAGTTTGCTTATATTAGAGAATAACAGTATACTGAGTCATTCCACTGAGTATTGGATGAACAAAATTGAAAATATTCAGAAACAATTTTTAAGATTTTTAGAACATGGAACTAATTCACCAACATCTGACACTATTACACTAATTAAGTAAATTGTATAACAAAATTGGCCTCAGTAGCTTGGTTAATCGACAATTATTTAATGAAATAACATCGTTTATTCAGTTACTTTACAATAATGTGGATTGCCCGTAGTTAGTCACAAAAATTAATTTTAATGTTTTTTCCCTCTCTATCGAGAATCCCGAATATCTATACAGATAACAACAGTCAAAGTTACGGCCCTAAAGCACTGTATAATCGATTAATATCATATTGTAATCGTACACATACTGTTATGATTTTAATCTTAAAATTTTAAATTTACAAGACCTCTAACCCAGGTATGTCAATAAACGTATTGACTATGCCGAACATATTGAATAGTTACTATGCGGGCTAAGCATAAAGTTTACCAAAAAAAAAAAAACTTTGTTCATTACTTACTATATAATACTTATTATATTACAGTTTATCAGATGATGAGACTGAAGAGTAACATAACGTACACCTGTCACTAATAAAGTTGTGACACGAAATGAAAAATGTATAATTTTTTTAGAATTAATTGACCATTAATATTATTATTCATAGGCCATAAATCATATAAAAATGAGCCGAGGGCCCCGTGTTTGATATGCTTCCTCTAAACGAATGTAACGTTGTAGTTACTGTATAATTTTCCCTTAGTCTAATTTATCAAAATCTTTTTACCATTTTGCATAATGTTTACCTTTATATTATATTATGCTGCATTAACTAACTTATTATTTTATCAATACTTATTAATTAAGTGTTACTTTTATACACACATTATGTATAATATAACTGTACTAACTAATCTCTTTTGCGTTATTAATAATAATTAACAAATAAATAAATTATAGAGTGAAAAAATAGTATCAAGCAGTGACAGTCAACTTCTCTTTCCGAACGACCCACGAGTTTAACTTAACAGCCACCTAAAGACTAGTAATTTCTTGAAGTCTGATGATTTCGTTAATCAATTGTTTACCGTAATAACGATATAACGATGATGGCAGTGGTGATGATAATGATGATGATGATGACAGTAATATTTCAAAGTTCTAAATGCATAAGTTCTCTGAAATATTCAAACACAACACCGCTGGGACACTACTGAGGCAGTGGTATCGTTCACGCAGACATTTCATTCGTAATAACATCATAATACGTTGGTATATAATAAAACTATCGCAATTTTCTTTGAACAAACTTTTGAATATTAGTCTCATTAAACCACAGTATCATCGCTGCACTACTTGTGAAGTTGTAAATACATCTCGCTCGCCCTCTTCCGCCACCGCACTCTGAGTCCTTTTATAATTAACGGGTAATTTGTACCCTGACAATTTCGAACACTATTCTAATGGTTTTTGCAGCCGAATACACCTACAACTGACCAATTATTATTAAAGTCATGCATTTGAATGTTCTAATGTTTTGTCGAGCCGTGTAACAATTAGCGATTGAAGCTCGGTAAATTTTAAAGATATTTATTTTATTTGATGATTTTTTTTTTACCAGTGAGAAATTATCCTCATTTTAATATTATTTCCATGTGCACAATGACGTTGTTTTAATAATATTTGGTTCACCATTACTAGTGGGTGTGCAACATTATATATACATTGTAAGCTAATTTAAGTCTATTTGTTAATTCTTTGTGCATTCCTACATTATTCAACCGATCGCCATAAAACTTCTACGGCGGGATTTAGGCACCTCAAGCAAGGTTTCTATACTATTAGAAACAAAATCGGAGGAACAATTTTTTATACATCATACATATTGTGCATAATACAATTTCGTGATAAGCTTTATACTGTAACATAAACCATAATAACAATACTGTCAATAAAGTTAAGATTAAAACAATTTAATATGCCTCTCAAACAAAAAACATCCATTGCTACTTTGCAAGCATGGAAAACACAGGAAACTCGAGCCTTTGAATCGGATGAACAAAATTAAGATACATTGATGTCCGCTCAAAAACGCAGTGCAAAACTCCGTTTGATAAAAAAAAAAAATTGGAACTTTATAGTTGGAAATTATACACAAACGTATGAACCTCAGAGGGTTCGCATACCTGATAATGTAATGCTCACAAGTGAGTCACGTGAGCCCCCTATTTAGCACAAGCAACACCAAGTGGGATTAATACAATCTACGTAGCCTGACTGATTAATGTAGAGCCTAAACTATGAAATTTAGGGCCTTACAGTGTTCATGGTACCCTTGAACTACCATGTTGACGTGCACTTAGAAACATTTAAACTCATTTCTTATTTTAAAGTTCTCGCTATAAATAGCAATCGCACAAGTATTTTGAAATTAACTATGGTCAATGGAAATTAAAAATTTTACGAAAAGTTGGTTGTAGATTTTAATAGAATAGTAGACATTTTTATGTTTTAAACCCATTATTACATCGAATATTAAGCACTGTGAGAGAAATATGTGCACTTATAAATGCCATTAGAGCAAGGCGTTGGAAAATGGTTGTATATGTCCAGAGACATCCAGAAGAGATGCATAATATAATATTAGTTGGTATGATAAAAGGAAAAAAACTGCAGGACGTCCACGAAACTCTTAAATAGAACAAATTAAATGTGATGCATGAGTCAAAAGCTTTAAGGAACTTAAAGAAAAAGTGACCAAACAGTTAGCATGGAGAATGGAGAATTGAAGTTATAAACCGATTAAAAAAAAGTACACTGCATTTTATTGACTGATACGTAATCATATAAATATTATTGACTTCGTAATAAATTTAGTTAAAGAAGAAATATATTACCCACTTATACCAATAAAAAAATGTCCCTAAGTTAACGTAGAACTTACCAAATTTTTTTTTATGTTAAACCTTAGGTATAACTAGTAAAAACACATAATATTTGTATTTTTTTATATATTATATTAAATTGTACAGCCTCGGTGAATGTCGGATCGATAGAAACGCGTATTATTTGTGCGAGGTAAATGCGCTGCCATTTCGGTGACAGCTACTTTGCACACCGCCGTTCAAAACCACTCGTGACCAAGTTATGTAATAGAGCTAGCACCCCATATAGCGTATCTGACACCCGCTCACTCAAAACGCAAATCACTTTTACAAATCGAATATTTAAAGGCGTTCATCAGAATTACCAGAAATGTGCCCTAGTATATAATATGCCCTAATATGCACTATTTATAGCGATATGGGTTAAAAGGCTAAGTGTCAGCTGCTCCTGTTTAACAACATAGCGTGTACACACACGTTATTCGAGCATGAAACCGAAACTATCGAATGAATCGATAATACCGAATTTTCATATACTACCAAAATTATTACCCGATTACTTACCACGTATCGCAGATACACAATATACATTATACACATGTAATTGTATAAGTGAATTGTCGTCTTGTGCCTCGTTCGCCGGTTTCAGCGATATATGAAAAAAAATTTAGTTGTTCACTCCAGAAAATGTCAACCTTTGTAGACGATTTAACGATTTTGATGTATACATTTGAAATTCCTAGGTAATATTACTCTATTCATCTGTCAACCGTGGCACGTAGGTACAACTGTCAAACGCGATCGTATTCGTGGAACTTATTGTTCCATACTGCAGAATGGTCTGTGCAAACGAATAACATGTTGTTGTGTACACAACAACGATTACAATAATGTTCTACCAAACTATTATATAGATGACTGAAGGTACCTAATATTATTTGAGTTTGAACCCATCGATATCACTACAATCGATCACCCAACTGATACTATTTCCCAATTCTTAAAATTGCTTAATTTTGTGGGTCCGTTCTAAAATCGTCGAGTTTGTATTTTTATGTTATAGATCATAGGTAATGGGTATAATTTGCAAACATTTAATATGTAAATTATTTATATTTAATTTTATTATTTTGAATTAAAAAATTATACGAGTTCGAATAATCAACGAATCCTTTGACATGTACATTTAAATCACATAGGTAATATTACTTTATTCATCTGTCCAACCCTGACATGTAGTTAAAACTGCCAAACGCTTGGAACATGGTAAATATCTTAGGGTCTGGAATAAGAAGACTGACGGTATTATTATTTTAACCAAAATCCATCGATATCACTACTGATTACTGATTACCTGACTACAGACACTTATAATTCTCTATTCGATCAACTGTTTATTTATATTTATTTAAATGATTTGTACGAGTAAGACTGATCCACGAATCACCGAAGACATAATAGTACAACGGTCGACGACCCACGATGTTTGGATAGTAGAAAAAATCCAGATTAATTTTTGAACGAAAGTGAAAAATCGTCCATAATTATTATTATTATTATATCACACATTATGTTATAGTATCTCGTATATACTGGCGATGCAGAAGTCCTCGTTTCGAATGCCATAATCTCAAACCAAGCAGTCAAAATATTGTGTATAATATTAATAGTTATAGCTGCAATAGCTTTGGGACCAGCGATTTATTATCGGCTGGGTCGTAAAATAGTGAAAGCACAAACGACAATAAATATACATAAGTGTGCATTAGGAAAACAATATTCCAAAAATATTTTGATAAATATACCATAATGCACCAAACTATAAAATGTTCGTTGGTATATATTAAAATATTATTGTTATTATTACTATGTGATGGTGCTTCGAAATTGTTTTAAATTTTATTATAAATCCAGACCCCATGTATTGCGCATTAAAAGTGTCTCCATTGCACTTTATTGTGTTTTTTCGGAATATTTATATATGTATATTTTATAAAGAATACTACTTTACTTATTAATATTTGTTTTTTTTTTTGTTCCAGGTAAGTCAATGTGTTTGAAATCTTATCAAAACGATAAAATTCCTATAATGGTGAGTAGACCATGCCAATATCTTACTATTAAATATTAATAATACTTATAAGTATAAAAATAATGTCAAGTGACATGGTTTTAGTAATAAATATTTTTCTTTAATGGTGCAATAGTGATAAAAAAAATATATATATAATGATTTAAAGCCATACCGTTATTCTTATCAGATTTCAATTTACTTGAGTAAAAGTATTTAATAAAATTTACTTGAACGCATTTATGTTATATCTCATTGAGTTCGTACCGAAGAGTATCCTAATTCCTAATTTAACGTGCGGATCATCATTCGTACCAGATAGTAATTACTAATATTATAACACTACCTATGTAATATCGGTACGGGAACCATCTGAAATGTAAACAAATTATATCGTTCAACCAAACACATAATATTATTATAAATACCCTTTCAATTAAACAGTAAATACCTGAGATTAAATTGTATGTAAGATTAATGAGTTATGATATTACGCATAGTACAAAAACCTCACATGACCTTTTATAAACCGTTGCTGGTAGAATAATAATTATTTTTTTGAAAATTATTGAAGATTATAAGATTTTTGTTTTGTAAAAAAAACTTTGAAAACGAATAAATCAAAATACTGGAATTATTGATTAAATAATACGTCTAAAAAATAATATACCTAGTCATGATACTTACTATGTACTACCCGTTTCCGAATTTTTTAGTATGTTTATCACGTAGTAAAAAAGGGGAAAATATTATTAAGCGAGATAAAAAAAGACCTTCCAATTTACTTAACACGCTTTTCAAAATGTTTATTAAATTATTGTAAACAATAAAACGTAAAACAATAATTGTACACAGTACAACTTATATTTTACACACAACCAATTATTAAATAATGTTTGATACTTGATTTCCTTCAAATCGATGTAATATAGTATTTTCCGCTGTTAGTTATTTATTAAATGTATTTATAGTTATAACAGTAGGTACTAGATAAATAATTGTGTTCTAAATTATAACGGCTGAGTTAAGTCTCACGCTTGTAAAACTACAGTACTACGCATACCATATTGCCTTAAGACTAGATCATAAGGGTAAAAAAAAACCAAACTCTTCACTCATTGAACATTTTGTTTTAGTTTATATGCATGTTAAATTTATCTTAGAAATAACTTGTAGTTATAACCATACAAAATATCCTTTAAAGCACAAAATCACTTAAATTTTTTTTAGCAATGTTGTTTATGTAGTTAATCAAACATTGCTCTTATTCGACGACGACTACTTCATGTTACATACATTTCCGTTTTTTCGTTTTATCTTGTTGTAGTGTTATGTATTATTATTATTTCACATGAGTACTAACAAACGCTTTACAAACGAAAAACTTTTTTATACGGAAATATAAGTAGTACGCTATGACATACATGTGGGTAATATAATATAAGCTTAAAAATAAATTAACATCGAATAAGTTATTGATGATTTCATGAATAGTATTTTAATGTTGCTCTCAGGTAATATTATAATATATATATTATACTATTTATCGTCAGCGTCACTCACGGTGTTTTATGTTACCCATTTCGGATAAAAGTAAATTCGTGGGATTATTTTGCCAAACGAGCTCGTTATCTCAACGGTTAATCGATCCACGTTGTCCGAAACAATCCGCTTAAACGCTGCCGGATAGGCTTTTTGATTCTTTGTAAAATGAGAAGGGTATTTTGTCCGTATATATGTACACATAGAATAAATATATATATAGCAAATAGCAATATTCTATTATGTCGTAAGCTTCCTCGAGGATACCTACCACAATAAGTCGGTAACAAAAGCCAAAGATCAAATCATCAACGAAGAAAGAATTATATTTTGACTTTGCGACTTCGAAA
Source organism: Myzus persicae (assembly GCF_001856785.1). Classification (NCBI taxonomy): domain Eukaryota; kingdom Metazoa; phylum Arthropoda; class Insecta; order Hemiptera; family Aphididae; genus Myzus; species Myzus persicae. The sequence goes on along the minus strand of NW_019100880.1, from coordinate 398,544 downwards.
TGCTGCTACATCCGCAATCGAGTTCATCGTATACACTTAGGACGTACAATGTCTAAGATTTTCATATGGACAAGTAATTTCTCATCATCTCATTAAGAGTAACAATTTATAACATATTTTCTTATGAAATTTATAACATCAATTAAAATAATTGTAAGTGAAAAGTTCAGAGCATTCCGTCTATAAAATAAATACTGTTAACTGTCCAATGAGAAACTTGGACAACTCTTAATTTTAAAACTACAAAAAACTTATTTCAAACTAAAAACATAAACAATTATCAAATGTACACCATTAAGTGCAAATATAAGCAAAACAATCATCAACGTCGTTCAATAAGTATTTTTCCAAAGCCGTTTCTCACTGAGAAAACAAAGCGATTGCGTCTGTTTTTTATTTGTTGGACGTAATTTTATTGATTTCGAAGTATTTAATCAGTATTCTAATATATTTTTTGGTTTTAAATACTATTTCTGAATATCAAGTATACCCTGTATTATAAGTATAGGTTAAATTCGTTTTTTTTTCATACGGCACATATATTTAACAATAATATTTTTTCAAATTCTTACAAAATGTTAAATACGAGGAAATTCAAATATTCCTATCTATATATTTCATTCAAATTCAAATTTCAAACTTCTATCGAACTTTTGTTGATTTTAAAAGTTTCATTCGATTCTCGAAATATATGAAAAATTCCCAAGGGCTGTAAAACAATGTTTTTAAAATATACATGGAGTCGTAGTATAGGTACACAAATTCAATACGAATTCGCTTGGAACGGATTTGTTTGGGATTTTATCAGTCAAAAAACTTTTACTGATTGGCATTATACACATTTTTAAGTCGTCCGTTGTTCCCAATTGGCATTATTTCATTTTACCAGTGATTAAAAAGGTGACCTGACCGCCATGGTAATTATCGAAATTGGAGTACATAATATATTATATTTATTATTTTCTCATTGTTTATGGATGATAATATATTTTTTCAATGAAAAAAGTGGCCATCTAAACCTGCTCTACACGAGGAAACAATCAAATTATGTACTCAATACAATAGGTTCAAAATATGAAACACAGCCATTGTGACAAAAACTTAAATGTTTTTTTGCGAAAATTGAATTAACCACCATAATATTATACTTAAATAGAAACAAAATAAAGTATAAGCTAACATAATAATAATTGTACTAGTAGTATTAGGTACGTATATACTATATTAATAATTTATTTTTAAAATATTTAAATTTCATTTCATGCACAAATATTTTCTTTTTTTATTACACTTCTTCAATAACAATATTAACACATGACTACATGAGAATTTAAAAGTAGTTATAACTCATATTGATAAATGGTTCTTAAAAAAATTCAAGTTTATTACCATAATGAATTAGTTTGAAAATTACCTGGAATAGCACATACTTGTTTGAGACAGAAAGTAATTTCTATTAACAAATCTTCTATGATATATTTTATCTTTATTTTGAATGTTCAGAATTATATTGCTCGTAGACCGTAGTAGACTATTTTCCATTCCCTTATTTAGTGTTCACACAACGGAATCAATTGACATTGTGTAGATTACAGTGTCGTAGTGCATCTTTTCAAAATAAAAATATCTGTAAGGAGCCAAATCAAATTTCGAAATAACTAAATTTAACAGCAAATTTATTGCTGTATCTTTGCATTTTTTTTAAAAGTTAAATTTAAATCTCTACCTCTATGGCACAATAAGTAAAGGATACACAGGAAAAAAATGTAGAAATCATCAAAACATATTTATGCATAGTAGTTAGTATTATGTTTTCAAGATATTGAATTATTAGTTTTTACTTATATTTTATGCTAAATAAATTTTAATTAAATATTGTTTTTTTTTAACAGCCTTGGCGTACAAAAATGATATGATTAAATAATTTATTATAATTTTAAACTCTGATGATCTAGGTACTAGTTTTACTACTATCTAGGTACTAGTTTTAATATTTAATAAATTATTTAATCATATCATTTTTGTATGATGTATTATAATATACGAGTGTCTAACATACTGTTTAGTGTTTATAATATTAATATTTGCACTATTTTCAGTATTTTTTTTGTGTGTCTATACATGCATACCACCTGACCCAGCTTATCTACTTAACTTTTAACGGTAGTTTGAATGAAACCACCCAAAGGTTTGTTAGCTGTGATAATGAGTTTTCGGCGGATAACACATTTATTATGCCTATAAATGATGTCTGGTCAAAATGTACTCGAAATACACTGTAACCTAGTAATGTACTAATATGCACGTGTATAAGTATCATTATTTATCTGACCCCCATGATTACTTAATGCATTTAGTGAAAATTAAATAGTCGCCCCGTCAATTATTGAACATCGAAGAGAAAAATGTAGTTTTTATTATTGTAATAATTATATATATTATATATAAAACCGTGTGGGGTCAAATATTGTTTTTGGATCTGATGTCTTGTAAGAAAGAGGAGGACCTCCGACCCCGTCAGTTACACCGTTAAGACAATATAACAACAACAACAACAACAACAACAACAACAACTACAACAACAACAACATACTACATGGGGTATTCTTATCTCTTATCAATGGAAGTGAAGAAGACTAATGACTGCGGTGGCCCGTATAAAGGTCATTTCGAGTTTTCGTGTTTGTGTGTGCTCATATATAAATGTGTATGTTGTATATAATATTGTACATAATGTATATAGACGGGCAAATGGGCGCCGCCTTCGGGCGAGCGGTGTGCGAGTCCAATCGATATATACCCTCACCTCGTAGATGCTACCACCCGACTTCGCAGCCACCGTGACCGCAGCGGGGCGGTGGTAGTCTTCGTCAACCGTGGTTGGGGGTGGTAGTAGGGTTGAAAACGGGTTACCATGGTGACGACGTTGGCTAGTGGTATGGATGAGCACGCGGGTCGTGTGACGTACCACGCGGGGAACGACTGTTGATGTCCGGGGAATCCTCCACCCGCGCCAGTGTCAGATGTTCCGGTGGGTTTTTTCTCTCCCAAGACCTACTCTTGCTCCTCATCCCGATCACCACCATACCGATGGGCCTCATGACGATACCGAGCCACCTTTAACGATGACCACGTGGGCATTTTATGGCGTGTGGGTCTTTAAATTCGCCAAACAAGATGGAAAACGAAAGGCTGTTTCTACGTGATACATAACAATATATTATTATAATATATATTAAATATACATTTTATTATATTAATGTGTTTGCAAACCGACCGGAAGAGATATTGAAACAGCATTCGTATGCACGATGATTTATTTTACAAGAGATGCAATATAGTTTTCAGAGACATTTCTGACTTCTGTTTCCTTAAAAAAAAAAATTTTTATTTATATTTGCAAGTGCTATAAGATCAAGGTTATGCTGTAAAATGTCACAGGATATACCCACCATCAGTGGATTAACTAGGGGGGCTATTGGGGTAAACTCCTAGTGGATTTAGCCCCCTTAAATATATCCCTTATTGATTTACATATAAGGTTCCCATTGGTTAGAGTTATTTTGAATTAATATTTTTATTAGGTGTGCTAGTTATGTTTATGTTCATCATATGATTCATATTATATAGGTACTGTACTCATTTTATCTATTCTCCAGGCTTAATAAAAATAAACTTTATTTGGTATGTAGTTCAAAAATCGAGTTTTGTACTTAAATTTATTTACTTTTTAAGGATATTCGGAAAAACTATAAACGTTTATATAACATGTTTGCTTTATAATAACTGTTCAATCAAAGGATCAAAATATTTTAACAATTTAAATTAATTTAAAAATTTCCATTTGGAAATAAAAATTATATTAAGAAAATATTAATTTACACCATTTTTTGGTGAGTTTTTTTTAACAATTCATTTTTTAAATTTGAAACTTATTCCATCGTTCATTATATTCTCGATATCTAAGTAAGTACCTTGTATATTGTATTTTGCTACTACGTCATAAAGTTGTTAGGGAAACAACCATTTTTAACATTGATGCTTAAATAGTAATAATATCCAAAAACAAATGTTATTAATTTCTTCTTTACACCCAACAAGAATATTTATAAATGTATAATATAATATTAACCATTTACTTTTTTATATTATTTATATCAATAAGCCGAGTGGTTTACAAGTATACTGATGGGTGATCACAAACAATATTTTTAACTAAATACATAGAACTTGTAAGCTATAATAATAATATCAGGGCCCTACAATACATATGATTACTATCACAGACTTCTAGGTAAAGAATGTTGTTCTTTGCTCAAATATATGTATAACTAAATACATATTATACTTTTTACGCGTTGATTTAATCGAAACAATTGTAATTGAATATAGGTACTACCGATGAATACCGTATAATAAATTTAAATAAAAGGGTTTAAATTAATTGTATTCTGATAATGTCCAACAAGTCAATCAAAGTGACAGGTTGAAACATGTAACAAAATATTGCTTTGAAATTCACAAATTATAATAAAAACATAATATTATTTCTGCTTTTTAAAATAGTGTATGTGTGAGCGTACACAATACAGTTTTCAACTGTTTTAAATAATATAATCCCTGTACAGAATATCATTTGTATATTTTCACCAGACAATTCATTATTTCGCTTCAGTCTAGAACCATAATATAGTCTTATGAACATATATGTTATATTTGTTTATTTAAATTTCAATGGTTTTTAATAGATTTAAATTTTTAAAATAAAAACATCTTAAAAGATGTGTTTATATGTAAAATTAGTTAGTGTCATTACACTTAGGTGACGTGGACGAATATAAATTTAGATCATAAATTGTGGGGGTTTTCTTGAATTTTTTTTTTTTTCGTCTACCTTAATGCAGTATTTTAAATCATCTTTCTTAGAAAGCGTTTATTTTATTTGAATTGCCTCAAACTAAATTAAAATATTACCTACCAAAAACGAAATCAAACTAATAGACAGATTTGACTGCATTTTTAATTAGTTTTTCTTATTCATCTTTTTATATGATTTTATACATTTTTTTAATAATTCAAGTATTTCAAGACATCGCTTTAAGAAATTTAACTGATGCAGCACCCTACATCTCAAGTATTTCTCTACATTCAGACCTAAAACTAAAAACAATAAGTGATGAATTTAAATGTTTCTCTATAGGATTCCACTACTACTTAAGTACTCATTAGATCACCTTATCAAATATTTGGTCTCCTGTACCATACCTGCAGGTAATCCACCAAGACGCCTTAAGCGTAAGTGGAGCCTTCATTTGCTATATTAAAAAAATGTATTTAAATATTATAACGATCAAGTAATAATAGGAAGTGTCATCAATGGGTGACTCCTTTCATAAAAATAATGTTAACCTGTCATATTTGTTACTTGTATGGGCTATATTCTTATTGTATCAAATAAAACAGACTGTATAAAATATTATTGTTACAGACTGTATTGTTAGTAAAAAATTAAAATACATATATAATTACAGAATCGTTATTTATTAGTATAACAAAAAAAAAACACAAATGTTTCATACTAAACTACAGAGTTAGATTATTTAATCAGATACTATTTACGGATAAACGAGAAAAACCAAATGTATTTCAAGTAGGTGGTACCTAATATTAAAATTATCTACATTCGTATTTTTGACATGTGAATATTTTTATATTCGTTCTACGACTTTACGAGAATAATAATATAGAGATATCTCATATTTTATCATAAACCACAGACTAAATATGTCAGAAGAAGGCATTATTTATTTTTGGTTTGTTCTCAAAAAGTATTTTAACCTCTTGATATTTGAAAATTATTCAAGGTTCCGCTTATGCCTAGAGTTATATTTATATAAATCAAAATATGATATATACATGCATATATATATAATTTCTTAAATAATAAAATTATAGAAACAAGTCTCTAACTTTTCATTTAAAATTTTTTTTATTTTCTATCATAATTCAATTAAGTATTTTTTTTAAATCGATAATTTTAACAACGTAACAATAAATTGAACAGATTACTTCAAACAAAATAATATAAGTAAGAAGTGAAAGAAAGAAATATAAGCTTAACTTGTATGAATGGGGTGTGGGCCAACTGTCTGGTAAAAGCAATAATAATATGCAACTAAAGAGGCCAGCTGATGCACGTGTGACTTCGCTTTCCAATTTTACCTTAATTACACCTAACTAGTCGTATTTCACACTCATATTAAATTGATGTATCTCTGAACAAAAATTAATGTGACGACGCAGCGCCCTGGTTGTATTTAAACAATAATTATAATACTCATATAATAATAATAATTGTCGTCTGGATCCAAGATAGTATCGTATCACGTATATGTATATTATACTATAATATTACACACATTTAGCTACACGCAAGATCGACAACCAATAATAATGATTATGATGTGACAAATTGACATTAATACGATAAGTCGTATTATAGGTACACGAACTTCAGTTTCGTATTTTCAGCATCTCAAATAAAACGCTGCAGGGAATATCTGTTCGTAAAAATCCTCCGAGGCCGTCGTGGAATTAATAACAAAAAGATAATAATAATATATATATACAATATATTATACACAGTATAAAGTCTCGTCCAATGGTGCACTTAGCGCACGATCAATTTGAAGAGGTTATACATCGCCAAGTGTTGGGCTGCAGGTGGTGCAGAGGTGAAGGGTTGAAAATCTCTTTAGCGGTTTGTCCCAATTCTTCTGTGTGCAGTATATCAATATATATATATATACCTATATTATATATACGAGCAATACAAAAGAAGGACAAGTAGATATATAGGTATTATGTATATGTATATATATATATATATATATGAAGTAGTAGTGGCGTGTTGTGTTGTATAGTGTTATATATTATGACGTATAAGCCCGTGGGACAGCGGTAGTTGAATAGATCTCGCGTGGTTGTTATCGTACCTTAACGTGTGCAGTGGCGTTCAAAGCTAACGCTCGCGACAAGATTTCGAGGTCTAGAGCAAAGAATTTGTAGCGAGCACCAAGTAAATACATACACACACTCGCATACGTCATAAGAGTGCAGATACTACTCGTATATTATTGTAAATACGTCCTCAACTCGGCAAACATCTTGTTTAATACCTATGTATACACAGTATGTCACAATTGTCATATTATATTACACGAATTATGTCCGTGGAAAATCTGTTTATCTAAATAATATGGTTTTTTGAACAATTGTCTAAAAGAAAATATAAGCCATTACATTGTCATTACCTTAAATATTACTGTTGGAAATAACAGAATTTAATTAAAATGTTGTATCATAGTCAGACATATATATTTATGGTGATACGTGAGTTTTGGATACAATCGTATAATACAAAGAGAGGATGATTCACCAAACACACGATCACTGACATTTTTTCTTTTATAACAAATGTATTATAATTCTGATCTCAAAAATGTTTACTATAATTAAGTAATGCGAGTACATAGACCATGTTATTTCAAATGATTTTTAGTTTTATGCAAAATTATTTTTTTCGAATGAGATTCACCTTTTTTTACTTTTATTTGTAAAGTTAATTTTTTTTTTTTTTAAAGGTCGATACGGCTAAACTGAAATTCTAATGAGTAGTTTTTAAGTTATTAAACTTTATACCTATACTTAGGATAATAGTCCATAATAATAGGTTTAGACAGTTTAGTCGTATATTAGGGCTAAAATGATTTGAAAATCATAGTAATTAATAGGTATAATTAATCACAATTACAATTTTATAATTTGCAAAAACTGTCAGGGTATAATCATAATTACCACTAGACTCAGCTTAACCTAATATAGTAGACGTTTATGTAAATTGTAAGACCATTATCAAGGACTATTATCCTTAATGCTTTAATTTTAATATCACACGAAAACTACTAGTTGAAATTGAAATCTAGTCGTGGCAACATTTTCAAACACTCATCAAAGCATAGAAAAAATGAGGGTTCTCATTCGAGAAACGAGAAGTATACATCAAAACAAAATGTTCCTTAAATTGTATAAAACTGTTTGTAGATAATGGAAATTATAGTATCCAAGTGTAATTCAAAATCCAAAAAATTCAGAATTTGAATCGATTCAATAATTATTCAAGTATAAAAAACCCTCCATTTATTTCTCGGGCCGGTGAGAATGCTCGGTGAATTTTCTTGTAAATACTTACCACCAAAAATAATTTCCAAGTGTCCCAAAATAATTTCACTTTTTAAAGTGTCGTTATTTTATTGCATGTTTTAAATTGTTATGGTTTGTTCTTACTTTAAAATAATTTATAAATTGGATTTTACTTAGTTCTATTTGTTTATTATTAACTTTAATTTATAATAATACAATATGTTGTACCTATGTATTGTTATTAGCTATTAGAAATGTCTAGGACATGATTTACTGGATAAGGTACAGAGGTGGAATGTTTACGTGCATATATATGGCTATTAAAATATAAGTTTAATATTTCGAAAAAAAATGTATAAATAAAATATTTCTTTGAATATTCTATGTATCAAAAATAAGAAAATCGTCGCGGATTTGTATTGTATTATTAGGTAGATTATTTTCGTACAATATTTTTGAATAGAATTTCAAATTTTTGATTAAACGCACATTTTTTATTTTTTGACACTCTTACGGAATATAATTTACTAATGTCCTTACCTATCAATCATTAGGAATTTAAAGAATTAGGTATGCTATTAAGTGTTATCAACTATTTGAAAACAAAAACATATTAGGTATGTAAATAGTCAAGCTGAAATGGGAAAAATAACAATGTTAACCGTTTCAAAATGTTTATATAATAATATATTTTTATAATAATTAATAAAATCATAAAAAAAATATTTACATAAATGTATGATAGTATTTTATAATTTATAACATAGATTGCATATCCATAACATGCAATAAAATACACACTATATTATGTATATTACAGTGTATATTATCTATAATCCGAAATCCTATTTCATCCCATGTAGCGGTCAGTGATTTAAGTTATTACACAATATAAACAATACAATTATTTGCACAATTATCTATTATGGGACTATATCACCATATTTAGACTACCAATAAAGTCAACATAATAATGAAGTAAAAGTACTAACGAAAAAAAATACTATTTGGAATCTAGACCACAATCTATTATCTACTAGCAACAAATTAAACTCCCACGAATTACTGGACAATTTGATGTAAACGACAACAAATTAACAGATAGCACATCTAAAGCAGCATATGGCAAAACACAATATACAGCAATTGAGTATAATAAGACATCAACAAACCTAATTAGTACTGAAATAAATTAAATGAAACAAATTAGATATCACAATCTCGGAGACAACTGAATTAAACCTAACGGTTCGGAATAAACGAGAAACCACAAGTGTGAATTCAACCAGGGAGAACACACCCACACAATTTTCTAAATATTTTTCATCTAATTTATTTAATTTTTAACCATTTTTAGCTAATTTTCTTAAATTTGTAACAACGTAGTTTATAAAAGTATTGATCGATTTACACAAAGAGGGGGGCATGCCCAGCTCGATCAAATTTTCCAAAACAGTAATAATTTGTAATTATTTTCACTATTTATATTCAACTTTTTATACTTGATAATCTCGCTTTCTCATAGTTTTTACCAATTCCAAATCAAATGAGGAGCTAGTCTACTCTCAACCAACTGAAAATCCTAATTTACATTTGAAAAAATCATTAAAAAAAAAATGTACAAAGAACTATTAACTGTAGCACGCTAAACGCATGTTGTACTATATTAATAAGAAAATGCATTTGAGCAGTGTACTGGGCGCAAATAAGAAAAGCCGTAAAACAGAAATTTACAAACAGAATTCCAAATTTTACAAATAAAAATAAAAACGAAGCGTTAATGCACGAACAATAATAATAGATCGTGATGAATATTTCTCAGTTATCTAAGGAATATAATTTATTATACATATTATCATGTACAGAAAAAATTAACTGATTATTTATAATAAGTAACGATATTGTATTTTCTGTGAGATGTTGTTTTTTTACATACATGTTGGAAATACCAAAATGATAGAAGTTGGGGATATTATAAACAATTCACTTAAACTAACATTTATTGAATTATTATTGCTGTAAACATGTTAAAGTTATAATTTGTATCGGATAGACGCATACACATCATATAATTTTGATTTACACATGTCAATAGCTAAAATAAAAAATCACCATATTCCATTTTTAATTATTTATCATTTTCACAAAGTATTGTAGGTACTTATCTGTTATTCCTACTACCGCTCGATGCCGCAACTACTGCGGTCTGCGACCACTCAATTCTGTTATCTCGACTACTAAAGTAATATCCAGATAGTTCTATATTTTACATACATTATTTTATACATAAAACACATGAATTGCCATTTATATAATAATGTATATTAATACAACTTCATGCTTTTCACAAAATTTAACGGGAGTCAATTCTGCACTAAAACAATATATAAATCGGAGTGTTGTTAAAAATGATAGACGACTATTTTCAAACCAATTACCCGTACGCATATTGGTTTTATGCTTGACGTTGCATTTCCAAAAAATGTCTTCTTGGCCGATGTATAATTTTTTTTTATAAAACCGTTTTTACATTCAAGGTGCCCCGGATGTAAACACTTCTCATGAAAAAATTCAATCGCATCTTTTTCACTGTTCAATAAATTTCACAAATTCATAATTATTTTAAAATTAATAAATACAATGACGGAAATACAACTGTTGGCAACAGGTAATTACGCGAAATGTAGTCGCAGCATCGGCGTGGTAGAGATAACTGAAGGAGACTTGCGATAGTAGGGATAACAGAAAAGTACCTTATTTTAATATACCTACCTATGGTCATGTTATTAAAAATATTTAACTCAACGTTAAAATAAAAAGTTTATACATTTAACGCACTCTTTCAATGAAATGTTAAACTAACTATAAATGTACGTCGAATAAACTCAGAAATATCAGGCGGTGTAACTTGAGTGATGCGCGCTCTATGCTTCTGAAAGTCGTATAAATTTTTGATAGGTATACACCGACCAAATAATAATAAAAAGACCAGAGGTATCAAAATTATTTTAAGTGCCTTAAATGGTTGAATTATTATTATGAAAGTTCATCGTATACGTTTCATTTAACATTTTTGTTCAATATTTCAGTACGTATTTAAATTGCATGATATGTATTAAGTAGGTACACAATATTATGTTGAAGGTTCATGAATTTCTTACTTTTTAAAAACAAATTTTAAATAACGACAACTTATATTGTAAGTATTATTGGAGCATTCGATAACATTATAGGTATTATAGAAATATATCATAAGATAATTTTTGAATACAAGTTTAACTAACTAACTAGGTATTAATTTAACTTGATCTATAAATATACAACTTACTCAGCATTGCAATTAAACCACCAGATTGCGTTTCATGTACAAACGTGGCAGAAATTGTCGCAAATAACAACATGACTATTTCGTTTATTATTACTAAATATTGGTATAATTACTTATTAACTTAACATTATATTTTGTTAAGCTAAAGTTTGTTTGAAAAAGCATTTAGAAAGCCCACCCTCGTGACTGGTGAGCTTGCTGAATCCTGTTTCTAAATGTTTTTTAAACAATAAACCATTCGTGCCTAGGCGTAACTTTTTCAACTTACGGAACACATTCAAAATTTATATTTATACCGTTGACCGTATAATATACTTCAAAGCTTTTCTGTCTATTCTGAAAGATATAATACATATAATATTATCATTGTTCACTTATCGAATTAATAATGAGTTTATGACTCTTATTGTGCGAGTTTCAAGTACTGAATATTTCCACGTTACTAGTAATTAGTTTTCTTTGTAATTAAAAACTGCAGGTACTGTTTTATATTAAAATTGAAAATTCTAATGTATTTGGAATTCTTAAAAGCTTATTGAAATAACATTTTTTTTAAATTATATTTTTTTGCTCGTACCTCCTTTTAGGGCTTGACACCCTTACTGAACTTACCGGTAATTGGAAAAAATGTTGATACCGGTTACCGGTTTTATACCGGCCCCGTTGTTAGCGGTGACCAATTACCGGTAGTATATTTAAAATTGCAAGGTACCGATTCATCAATAACCGTTTCCATAAATGTCGGTTACCGGTAACCGATTAAATACCTGTCTTCTAAAAAAAAAATTGTATGACACCTTTGTACTCATGTCCCATCAGAGACAGACAATGATTTACAATTGTCTAAGTTGTCTGTTGAGAGTTATTCTATATTGAATACATTATTCGTGTTGTTATTGTCTACTAGTATAACACTTTAATAGGTAATTAATATAATATAATTAGCTATTATTAACTTATAAGTTATTATTGACGGTCATGATAATATGGTATACCTAAATAACTATAGAAAATGAAAAATTATTTTGAAAATGTAGAAAAATTATACGGTAGGTAAATTATAATATATTTCCTACTAACAAATGTTTCTAGTCCATATGGCCTACTTAACTGTTATCAAAAAAATTACAAAATCCAATAATTTCTACAAATATTCCATTTTTATTACACTAAAAAAAGCAACATTTTGCATTAAAATTGCAGTTTTACCATAACCATATTTTGGTTTTTACTGATTATTTTTATATTTGACCGCCCAAAAGTTTTAAGTGCCAACTACATCCTATTTACTGCCAGAAATCATTCTCGTAGTTTAATATTGAAGCAATTTTTTTCTTCTATTAAATGACACATTACAAAAAAGTAACAAATATCATTGTTAAACCAATACATTTATCCCTCTGTTAAGATTATAAAATAAAAGGTGAGTGAGAAAAAAAAACAGTTGTCATATTTTAAAAAACAGAGATTGTATCCCTTCAGGACATTCGTTAAGTAGACAGTACAAAAAATCTCAAGTATTCCCAAAATAAATATGATCTTTAAGAAAAATTAAAAATGTCAAAAAAATATTTTTGATTACTACATTATTGAAACAGAAAAAAAAGACGAACATGCTTGGTGATTCAACCTGTATAGTTAAATACTATATAATTTCATATTTTTTTCTACTTAAAGAATACCTCCTCAAACTTCTATAATTATTATATGAAAACTGATATTTTTTTAAAAAATTTTGAATGACACATGCCTTTCTTTTTGAAATTTGAATGAGTTGTTTCTGAGTTACTTAACATTATCTGAATAATTAACAGTTTTAATTAATTCGTCGCGTTACACGAAAGTTCTACCGTTTATGTTATAAGTTCAGTAAGAAGTGTAAAATAAAAATACAATAGTTGATAAGCTATAGACAAAAGTTATAATAATATAATATTATACGTAATAAAGCAACTTTCGTTACAGTATTATATAATTATAATCCCAATCAAACATACCTAAGTCCTAAATATAATAATATAATTTCAGTTTTTACGAAATGTGTCTTCCAAATTATTTTTTTATTAACGGTATCGAGATATAATTTTTGGTTTACTCCATTTTGGTGGACAATAAATTTATTATCAATTAATATATTTAGCAGTTCATCGTTATTATTGGTAAAGTTTAATGTAAATAACATTATACTTTTGGCCTAGAAATATTGAATGGCCATACTTACAGGTGGGTGATCTACCCGTAGAAAGCCGTTCATTAAAGTACTTTCCATTTATCGAATTTCGTGTTTTTATGACTTTATCCGGCTTCAAGTATCACACCTGTTGTGATATAAGATGCCAGTAAAATAGACCGATGGTAGTTGACTGCCTATCTGCAACGCCGTGTGATCATTATCGGGTGATCGCAAAATGCGTAACAAAATATTATAATATACCAACTTTATAATAGCGCGTGCCTACCGGTGTTCGTATTTTAACAAAAATAATTAGATTTTCACAAAAAAAGTACGTATTTTAAAATAACACAACCGTATTAGACCTATTATAGCAGTAGTATTGGCGTTTGTATAACGGGATGTATCAAAATGCAAAATGTATTGCGATACTAATTATTGTTTAAAAATCCAACCAAATAAAGGTATTGAATAGCAGCTATTAAAATATATAAGCCAAAAGAATATAGATATAGTATCGATTGACACTTATATTTGTACTTTATATATTAACAATTATTGGTCGGACTGTGAGATCTTATAGAGTATTAATAATCTTCGTTGATATTATTATTACAGTCGAGTCTTAATAACTCGAAAACATTGATAACTATATAGTTATTTTCTAGTAATTTTAAGTGCATTTAAGAAGAGTTTGAGATATAATATGTAACTCAATAATTACATAAGTAGAATTTATTTTTATTCCCCTGAGAGTTGAGATTTGAGTAATTGGGGCTCGACTATATTTTAATATTTACCGCCTTCGCTGTTATCAGCAGTATGTTGTAATTATTGTACGATGTTACCAATTTGTAAGTTTTTGATTGTTCTATTCATTTATTTTAATACCACGATCAATGCCCTATGTAAAATAAAGTCATAATCATGACCGTTATGAATACGTCTTATAATACGTCTCAATAAGTCGTATAGTTAATATTGAAAATTAAATTAAATTTATAACAAAATATAGATAGAAAAATGAAAAAAAATCTTCAAATATATTAAATGAGTTCATCAGTATCTGAATGAATAATCGTTAAAAAAATATTAAATTATGTCTTAATAAATTAACTTAGTTATTCGAGTATATTTTTCGAGTCGAATAAGAAATATACAATATTAGCGATTATCAAAAGTGATTTACTTTAAAAGTACTTGGCAATCTAAGTGTTCTAAATAATAAATTCAGTACATTTTGTGCATTTTGTGAAAAAAGTGCTAAGAAATTAATTAAGGTTATACACTTAAAACTCTTAAAGTGTGGTTACAACTCGTTCTATTTCTATAGTTAATAATTAACATAATATTACATTACAGCGGATAAGGCAAAAATTCTTATTTTGAATATTGTCCAATTGAACGACATTTCAAAAATGGTATTATATTGCCTGCAAATTAAAGAGGAATTGCGCATTCAATGTTGAGGGCAAACGAGCGTGGTGCAATAAAAGCATTTGAAGGAAGTGGATCATTGTATATAAAAATATATTATGATATACACTTGAAAAAAAATGTACCCGTGTATAGTAATGATTGAAAGAATTGTAGGCACAAAAGTCGATTTTAAAAATGGCATTTTTTTTTAATCTGAGTTCTACGCAACGATGACGTACCTGTCATCGCGAAATTCTTCCCTTTCAAAATTCGTGTAGCTACATAGAGCACGGCACGTATGCTGACGTGCGTTATAAAAATATATTATACAAACATACTCGCAAACGCATTATCATAATAATATCTCACATCGTATTTTTTCTATTCCTCCAAAAACCAGAAAAAAGAACATTGATCACGTCGAGTCGACTGATGATCTCGCGTTTTTCCCCTGTCCCCGCATGGCTGTTTTAATGCTGGGCAGATTTTTCATGGCCGTTATCCGAACACCGGGAACTTTTTGCGATGTATAGTTGTATATACCTATAAAAACTATAGAAAAAAATAAAAATTCTTTTATAAGACCACATATGTCTTCATGTATAATAGTGTAATACGTGGGTTCAAATTAACCCTTATTTTGTCTTTATGTTACATCAGGAATAAGACTATACCGTTCACAAGGTCCGTGTAGTAGAGAAGTGGGTTCAATCCGCTGAACCCTCAAAACGTAAAAAGTATATGAAGGTGTATTTTAAAATATTTTTTATTTCTACCAAGATGAACCCATCTCGCCGCCATATTAAATTCGTTAAAAACTGTCGATATCTAGCTATAACACGTGACGTTTAATTATCATAGTTTGTGCACTTATCTATTCGTAGTGATAAATAATTATATAATTTATTGTACATTGTTAATTTATAATATGTAAAATGCAAATTAACTATTCTATTTTCGAACTCTGCATGTCAGTCGAAAAATGATGACGGATTTTTTTTTTATTGTCAGGTAATCATTTTGGTTAATAATATTGAATCTATTTTAAAATTGATATGATTCAAATAGTTTTCAATTTTTTTTAACATTCGTTCTGAGTTTGATAGTCTTGTTTTTTCTTCAAACGATAATTAATGATAATTGTAATGAGAAATTGATTGTAGTGTATTAGTTTCATATGGTAATTTGTATACTCAGTCCGGTTTTTGTCTATATGAAACAAATGCAGACTGTCATTTAGAAAAAAAAAATACAACATGACTCACAAACACATAATCACCATAACAGCTGAAGCTATAGAATAATAGATACTATAATATATATTTTCAAATTTTATGCGAGATGAATAGCACTTTATCTTTAGTTGGAAACCATTTATAATGTCTATGGCGTTCTAAAAACTATACGACTCCTCTGTTCTCTTCTCCTTGACCGGAAACCGTTTCATAATTTCGATATTATTATTTATTATTATTTTTTTTTTTACATTATCATTTTGGAATGAGTGATGGGATTGTTTTATTTTATTTTTCGTATTGCAGCTTTTGCGGGGAAAGCAATTAGCAAAGACAGTGGGAATATAAAATATAACAATACAAGTTACTGACTTTGATAAAACGGTAGTTGGTTTTTAAATAGGGGGCAATGACTATACATTAATACTGAAATCGTAAATGGTTCATAATTTCATACACCAATCGTACAACACAAGTATTCAACATACCTATACCATTACTGAGTTTTAATACATATACGTGGCAACATTTAGGAATCGAAATGGAATATTATAAAACTCAGTACTGATTATTGATGGTAAAATGTAATGCATTTCAAATTAAAATTGAATATTATAATAATGCAGTACCCTCGACGCTCAGTTTGTTTGTAGCTGCTTAAAATATTACTATATACCAAACTAGCTCTTTGCTAATTTAATATAATTTATTTTAATTGTAAAAGATTTATAATGCGAGGTTGGTCGTGTAAATGATTTATAGTATTCATTTCTAAGTACTATATACTCTACATTAGTCATAATGACTACTAATAAACTTAAAGTGATGGCTACTTTTTATGTGGTTGAGCGTACCTCCGGTGGTTTAATGGCGCAAAAACGAAACGAGAATAACAGAAATAATCTTAATTTTTTTTATTATTCGAGAATAATTGTATTTACAAAAAAAAATATTTTACATAGTTTATCGATTTTGGAATACAAGTTGATTTAAGACTGCGGTGCGCAAATATCGAGATGTCGACTAAAGCGCTGGCGATCGAGTATAATCTCAGATAAGGCATAATAAGATGTCGCCTTTAACTTTAAAATCAGAAACTATTGAACCAAGTTGTATACTTGTATTACCCACACGCGTTTAGAACGATTCGAATAGTTTGAATTCTTACTTTCGTTCGACGAAAAATTAAATTTATTACAAAGTGATTCGACACGGGGCACAGATTTCAGCCTATATGGAAACGAATAAATGTGTATTGCAGATCCAAATATTATGTTCCTGATGGTTTATAATATTATGAGACTGCAACATCAATACGGCGTGATGACATGTGAAATATGTTATTGTTTGTCAATCGGTCTCGTGTTGCCTAAATATAATTATTATATTATTATTATTACACTTGTATACGTCATATTCACCCTTTGGTTTAGAAATTCGTTCACGAAGGTAGACTCGGAATGTTTTGCTACATAACGATAATAATAATAATATTATGACAAAGACCGAGAGACCGAAAAATTCTTATCCGAATAAAAATATATTTTTAAATGAATTTATAAATGCAAAATGGACAGAATATAATAATAATTCATAAACGCAAATCGAATCCAAGAATACTGTCGGGAGGTTGTATATTATTATTTATGTATGTTTACGCGTCTACGTATTTGACCGATTGCCAACAGTAGGTCAGTCTTGACAGATATTGCCGAAAACTATTTTACAGACTTTTGTGCGACGCGAGTGTTGTAGGTACGTACAATAATAATAAGTCGTCGGTAAACACAATTATTCTTCGATGAGAAAACAAACAGTTTTTGTGCTGTTTCCCAGCAAAGTTAACCCATCAAATGATTAAAAAATTATTATGCCATTAAGGCAGTAATCTATATTATCGAGAGAGAAATAGAAAATCACTTATTACTGATTTTGGTTTTAGTTAGATATTGGTAATGCTTTATAATATACCTATTAGTTCAGTATAATTTAACTGTAATACTCTACTAAATTTATGATGTTAAGTCCTAACAAAGGGAGGTTGAATTTTAAATCACCCTAGATCAGAGGTTCCTAAACTTGTCTTCTCTTCGACTATGTGCCATTTTTTTCCATTTTCGTAGACTCCTTAAATTGAATTTTTATAAATTTATCTAGGTGTTTTTTTTATAGCTTACAGGGAAAACTGCTCACCTGAATGGCTTTACTATGGAGAGCAATTTTTCAAAATAAAAATGTGATGTTTTTAATAATACCTTTGTTTATTTAATAATTGTGATATTCAAATAATTTTTTTAGCAATTAAAACGATAAGAAATGCAAATTAAATGTAATAACATCGAAAAAAGATTCTAGGGCCTAGATCAACTGTTTGGTGATCCCTGGTACAATATACGTTACTACGTGTATACCTACCTACTACAGCTCGGTGTCAGCCAAAAGCAGTTTCTTATATTCAAATAATAACACCGTTTGTAGATATTGTGTGTAATATTTGTATGTAACAATACGGTTGACTCAAAATGTTATATTATAAATATTTATAATTATCATTCGCGAGTTGTAGCGTGTGAAACGGTCACAAATAACTAAGGGATATTATTATTATATTATACTTACCAGAGATATTATACAGCAGAGTGATCGTCTTATCGCTAACAATGCGGAAAGTAAATAATAAAAAGCATTTCGAAATTAGGTTTTTTTTCGAAAGTCTAACAACACATACCTACAACTTCAGTGTACTGTACGTTTTCTATGATTATCAGTTTTATTTATTTTGTTCTTAAAATGTGATAATATCGTTTTTTTTAAATGTAGCCTTTTTGCATAAAATGATGTCCTTATATATGAACATTGTACTTCGAACGTTATACGCGGATTGGTTTTGATAAAATGTTACTTCTACGAGTTCTACGCCGTTATACACATTATACACATGTGTGTGTACCCACATAGGTATTTTTGTTTTCGTGTTACCCCGAGGGTGCTGTAAAAATAAGCAACCTATATGTTGTATACACAGATGGGTAGATGTTACTAACTACACACGTTCATAATAAAATACAATCGCCGGTAAACATATTATTATTATTTGTATAGTTTACATTGTACGCTATTACTACGCCCTTTTTTTACTTTTTAAAGGTAAACATTTCGCTAAATAGTTGTTAAAGAAAAAATTAGTATGAAGGGTTAAATATTATATGTTGTCTAGAATGAAATCACAAGCAGCCAAAAACTAATCTGAATAAAATGTAGAAGCTAAAGTGAGGAAACAATTAACAAGTTTGGTTTGCTAAAGCTTCGTCTTTAAAATTTTTAACCTAACCACAATTGTGAGCTAAGTTAAATTATTTTTACTCAATATTATAATAATTATGCATATAATTTCTATTATTTAAAATGCATATACATCGCCTACTCACTAACTAAAACTGAACTAAATAATTACCTAATAACTAAAATATTGTACTTTTAAATGGATACATAGTAACAATTATTGTATGATATAATATTTAATATATTCAACTTTTGTTGATTCTGTAATGTTAGTTATTTTTAATTCATGTGTATTTTCAAGTCTGTGTGTGACTTTAGGAACTAAATAATACACTGAATTTGCATATTATTACAAATTCAAGTTGAACATAATATTATGTCAAAAACAATTGGCCTTCAAAACACATAATAAATGTAGGTACTCTATATAGGCTATTAACTCGTTTGAATAGTAAGATAGAAGACAAACATAAACTTTAAAAGAAAAAAAAACGATTATACATCATATTGTAATATATTGAACGGAAAACCAATAACTTCAAACTACATCTATATATAATAGGTTTTCGAAAAAAAAAATTGTCTAGTGTTTTCGATTTCATTCTGTTTTGTATACATATAAAATGTACCTACTAGACATATTACATACTCCCCCATAAAGTCTGTGAAAATGAGTTTTAAGGATAACACCTTTACCTTTTTTATGCGCTAATATATTTTTACCCAACTCGTGCTATTCGCCTTTATTCCTAGTTTTATGTTTAGTCATCTTGTAAGTGACTTATGAGATAACGGTTCAAAAATCCTACATTAATTTTAGCAGCAAGGTAGAGTAGGTACCTGCCTTAACCATGCACCATAAACAGAAAATTCGAAATTATTGATAGACTGTGATATATTTTATAAAATACAATTTAATGCATACAACTAGTCCGTATAACTAAAGTATCATCATGTATTATCGTAAAAGCTTACTGTAAATAGTTTTTGATAGTAAATAATATTTTTTTATATTTCTAAAATAATCAACATTTTTTTAGCTAATAACAAGAATTTGATATATTATTAATTATTTTAATTAATATATAAAAAAAAAAAACTATTAGTTCTCAATGTTTTTTAAATTTCAAAGTTGAGTTTATCATTGTTTTT
This sequence comes from Myzus persicae, assembly GCF_001856785.1. Classification (NCBI taxonomy): domain Eukaryota; kingdom Metazoa; phylum Arthropoda; class Insecta; order Hemiptera; family Aphididae; genus Myzus; species Myzus persicae. The sequence continues at coordinate 377,753 of NW_019100880.1, read as the reverse complement.
CTCACACGCTAAAATAAAATTAATTTTATAAAGTGGTGATTTCGTCTGGTTGGGAATTCACAATTTGTATACATGTGCTAGTGCTGCGGGACAAAATTACTTTTTATTGTTAGTTACTTAGTATTATTGACATATATTGATATTTATTATTTTATTTAAATTTAAGTTATTATATTGTAATTGTTCGTGCAGTCAGTTATAACTTGAAATTAAAAAATATTGAACCAGAAAAACAACTGTAAAACAATTAACACAAGTATCTTATCTGATGAAGTGATGAAGAATGATTCTTTATAGTAATAATAATAATAGTAATAATAATGTATATATATATTTTTTAACTACAGATTCTGAATAAAATGTGTAGCTCACATTAAAAAAAAAAAAAATTGAAAAAATATTCACTTCCCAACGCATATTATTAATTATGTATTTTTCTATGTAACCAAATATTCAAATATTGTAAAATACGTTTTGGATAGTAATTGTATTACAATACTACAGATAATAAAGCTTAACACAGAAATGTTTAATAGAATACCTAACGAACAATTTCATTTTTTATAGATAACTTTTGGTTCAAAAATTTGTTTATACGTGTAATGTCAGCATAACCGTTCAACTTTATGACGTTAGGTCATTGAGTAGGTTTAATATAATGAGCTAAATTTAACGAGGATAACTAATAAATCATAAAAGTCCTACAAAATATTCTCTGATGCTGCCATTACACATCTAAGCGCATCGGGTATTTTCATATTTTCATTCCATTATATACAAACACAGACTATAACTAATACTGCAACATTAATTTTTAAATTATTTTTAACCAAGATGTTAGGAACATGTTTTATGATTTTTAAGATTTCGTCAAAAATCTGTTTCACTAAACATGTTCTGAAACATTGAAATGTCATATATTTCTAATATTATACCTACAAAATATTTGCTATTTGTAGACAGTAATTAATGGACATGTTTCTTATAAAATTAAAACATTTTTATTTTTTAATAAGACAGTATGTCAACATAAGATATTCTAATAAAACAGATAGTAATTTTAAGTTATTTGAAACACATTGTAAATAACTTAAAATAAACATCAAAATTGTTTTTTAAATAATCCACAAGTACACAACATGTTAAATATGAAAGAAAAAATATATAAAACTAACCAATTTACCTATTGTATAATTTTATAATATTATAATATTTATATAATATGTAAATAATTATAATATAAAGTATTTACTTTCGTGCGCGTACTTATTTGAATATTTTAATAATTATGTAAGTATTAAACTATAGTGACCGTAAAACCTTCATATGACGATATTCTTTTTTAATCAAAATAAATATAGTAAGGTAGTTATCAAAGAAAAAATTAACTAAACAAAAAATTCAACGTAAATAAACTGAGCCTAAGCAAAATCTTATAAATGTCAAATTGTAAAGCCAAAATAAGTGACACTACTTAAATAGTTAGGTAATATTTTTCGTTATGAGTGTAAGCAATAAGTATTAAAAATAATGAATAAATAAAATAAAAACGGGCAATTAATAGAAGTCTTCTACCCAGACAACATAAGTCTCATGATGCATTTTTTAATCAAGACCAATCTTATAAATACTGAATAAAACTGTTAATTTTATATGTAAAATGTAAATACTATATCTTAAGAATCTTTACCTTGTATGTCAATGGCCATAGGTGCCGTGGCTTATTTATTTAATAAAAAAAAATTAATGAAATAAAATGAAAATAAATTACGTCCTAATATACCTACTATTTATTGCATACATTATTGACATTTAATTTCAGTCTAATTTCTAATATCATAACTAAATTATATTCTGTATTAATTGTTTCCTAAGTTATGATAATATCGTATTTTTATTTTTTACTGACTAGATACTAATAAAAAATAATTTATTAATATTGCTATTTCTAGATATGTAGGTATATATTAATTGATTGATTCAGTGGTTACGGACAAATAAAAATATAATCATCTTATATAATTTTGAACCACAGACTACTAGAAGTCTATAAAGTATACGGGTGTTTATTTTAAACATGTGAAATGTGAAATATAATACAATATAACCATATAATAATATTAATAATAATTAATAATAGTTATTATTGTTGGGTTATTAATAATTTCGTAGTTGGAGTGCGAATGTATATTGTAATTGTTTTATTATTTTTAATGATTGCCAAGGTTGGGTATTATCAGCCATGAATAAATTGTAAACTTAACAGTATTATTTACTTCGTAAATAGACAAGTCATAACTTATAACAAGTCGACAGTCGATTCGATAAGACACGATACTAATGTTTCTATATATATTTTGTTAGACGAACTTCTTGATTTAATGATTTTACAAATTTGATAGATGTATACGACTTCCATTTAACAAATCGATAACAATTATAAAAAAATTTCACTTACGGTTTAATGTTATTTATCGCACGATCAGAATAAAAACCGAACATATGCTTTTCCAATACTTAAGTAAAAGTGCAACCAACACTTTATATTCCTACGTCATATATGTATACACATATATTATTAAGCAAGTGATAACGAGTACCTATTTAAAAAGAAAACAAAAAAAAAACCAGTGAAAACTGAAAACAGAGTTTAGGTATTTGCCAAAAAGTTTATTATCAAATTAAGACTATGTGCAATACAATATAAATTATAATATACCTATACGTCTTTATACAATATTGGTATTTTATTTTTTTTTGTTTTCACCTTTTGCATATTTTTACGTCAAGTCATCATACATACAAATTATTCGTTTTAAGTTGGTTTTATGGTCAATTTATGTGACATACCATAATATATACGGCGGTATAGCTTATGGTTCATTTAAAAATTTTTTTTGAGCCAATGTAAAATTAGTAACTTTTCCAAAACATCAAATTTATATTCTAGTCACACGATGTGGCCAAAAATGCTAAACGAGTGCATTTTTGAGTTAAATGCGTTAATGCTCCAACCGTACTGTAGTAGCCATCATACATCTCACGTAACCCGGTGGTTGTAAACGTGACTACACCGTTGCAAGGGTCTTCAAGTTTATAACCCTATTTTTTTATCACTTTAATATCAAAAAATGAAATTTGAAAAATACATTTAACATTTTAACATACGAAATTATAATACAAAACGAATTTAGTGCCAATGGAATTCAATTTTTGAATCATCAAAACGATTTAAATATAAATAAAAGGTGTTTTATTTTTATACATACGTCGAAATGAAAATTGGATTTGGCATAAACAAAACAAATTACAAAAAAAGTTATTAAAAATTCAAATATACCTATTATATCATTACTCATAAATGTTAGATAGAAAATAATCTATAAAAAACGTATATTGAGTTGAATTAAATACGATTGTTATGATCGAAGCACACATATAGGCACAATGTTACCGAACACCGTAATTGGTATTGAATAAATAAATTGTAAATTGTATTGTATAATATTGTATTTCACAATTTGACAACTACTAAATTAATAATTAGCATTTGGACTGGTTATAAGCTATAATAAAATTACTCAGCACTCATAATATAATTCCATTTAACTATATTACCCAGATTAAATACAGTATTTTTTTTCTGTTGTATGGAAATCGACTTAACTTATTTCGTACAAGTAATAACTTACTGTATTTTCCAGCTTGATGACATTCATAATATTTCATTACAGATTTATTCGGAATACAATTATGTATTATGTGTACGAAAAACATTGTTCAAAAAAAATTATAAATTGCTTCTACCGCATAATATTACACTTAAATAATATGATCACATTTTCAAACACGATAAAAAACAAACATTTCCAATTGAAACTAATCGAATAGAATAATGTGTTTTAATTTGTTTTTGTCGTGTCTCTCTTTTTCGTACACAATGTTTTTTTCGGATTGTTTATAAAACCTACGTCTCACAAAACCCACGACATGTAACAACTTACATATTGAGCAACTTTTGGAAATATACAAGTATTATTTTAATCTTGATTTAAATGCATTGGATGTACAGTAAAATTTCGATGGAAGTCCAAGGACAAGATATATTATTTTGTCTCTATCGAAATGTTCACTTATATACGGTTTTCAAAACAGAAAAATTACTAACATAAACAATAGTAACAAATCATCATATATATCAAGTGTAATGTAAGTTGAACCGTTTGAAAATCGCCATTGTCGATGCGAGTTATAACCTAACTAATAAAAAAATAATATTTATACGATACTAATATACTATCCATTAGTTACCAGAATCAGATCAACGTTTTGCGCTTAACTCTGATTAAATATTTTAACAATTGATAACTACTACAGTATATCGTATAGATTAGGCGTAGACCAATGATACCTGCATATACCACGATACGCGTTTGATTTGATTCCGTCTATTTTATTTTTGAATATTAAGCTATTAATGTAATATATTTGAAGCACAATTTTCATTGTTACTAAAAATGTATTAAGAGAAATTGAATTTTTGGATCAACGATATTATTTATAATTAATCTTTTAGTTTTTTTATAAATATTAAAAATTCATAGAATATGGATTAATCAAGTATTAAGGTATACTAAACCTTTCCTGGAAAAGAAAACAATACTTTTAAGAAAGAAAGTAAAATGTTTTTTTTATGAATATTTAGTAATTAATAGCACGTCGGGGTTATTGCGTATATTTGTCTTAAATTACATTTATTGGACTTTATGGATTTTAAAATAACTACTTCGGTCACTCATTGTCGTGATACATATTATTTGAACACAAAAAAAGTTTATCCGCACATACATCGAACTTATAAGGTTATCGATACTAAATATGAATTTCACTTTTGCCTTTTGATATCATTTATATTTTTATATGACAGTGCATGACTATAAAACAAAAACATAATTAATTCTTTTACGTTTGATTAAGCTTAAAATTTAAATGTCTATTAGGTATCTTTTTAATATTTTTCATTTTATTATAAATCTTCACTTCTATAAAGATACCTAATAAAGTTCTATTCGTATATCCAATACTGCTTCATATTTTTAATGTCTCAACAAGTAAATTTAATTTAATATTTTATACTTAAATGATAATAATTAAACAACAGAGAACTAATAATTAATATTGTTTTTGTTTAAATGAAGTCAAATTAAAAAAAAAAAATAATTATATTAATTTAACCACTGATTACAATCTTCAAAGTTCACACATAATAGCCATGGAATGTATTTTCTTTTAACATAATATTTTTACTGTATTTCCCTATTCGTATAGATGGATATTATCATTAAATAAATTTTAAAAAATAAAATAAAATAAAACATACCACGATTAAATTATAGATAGGTACATTAAATAAAATATGTATTACCTTAATTTTTTTTCAAGTTATTTAAACATGTTATTTTTGACAATGAAGAAATGTTATGAATTATTTAGTACCTACCTTCTTAGTGTGTATAGATTGCTACATTTTTCATTTAATTCGTCTATATTGTATTATGTATATTTTTTTTCAGTTTCTTGATAATCAAGTAATTTAACATTATTAATAAGAAATATTGAGCACTTTATTGTTGTGTATTAAGTGACTCCCATGCATTCCGAATATTATGCATAGTGATTACTCAGAATAAACTGGAATATACTTATAACAAAAACTATAATTATTATTTAATTTTAGTTGAGAATTGAAATGGCTATTACGTTTGTGACCGTAGAAAAGATTTTCAATAATACACTTAAATTAATATAACTATAATTTACTTATATCATTTTAATAGATTCGGGGTCAAATAAAAAGATAATTTAACAAGTTCTAGATACCTAAAGATAAATTAGTAAAAGACTTGTGATGGATATATTTTGTACTGTGGTTGGAGGATATTTTAAAAATAAATAAAATATTATTATATAACTGCATAACTAAAAATAAACCGTTTCATTCTCGTAATAATTATAGTATTATGATATTTACTGTTGGTTTTTAAGTACCTACTAAAATCAATTTCATATTATTTTTGATAAACCGTTGATTTAAACGACATGAATACAATATGATTTACCTATACGGCTGTGCGGCATAATAACATACAATATCATAATAACTTTTAAGTTGTCGTTTCATTGTTGAACGAGGTCATTGGTCTAGTTCCCAACGTTTAGTTTCATTACTAGGCATAAATAGCAACACGATAGTTGACTGATAGTGCTGGTGGGTTGTATTTACACTTTTAATAATTACGATAAGAATATAAAATATTATGACAATTTGTTTTTCGACGAACCGATTTTTGGTACGGATTCAATGGTTAAAATCCAAGTCTTCATGATCTGTTATGGAATACATGGCTATATTTCAATATTCATTGTTTGCAATGTTTATGTAAAAAGTTTGAAAACTCACAAATGGTCAACCAATATGATTTATTTATATTCTGAATACTTATAGTGTTATCTTTGTGGTCGAGGTTATTGGGCTAAATACAGTTCAACAATTTATTTTATTCTAAGTAAACTAACTGAAACAAATGTAATTTAAACAATGAGCCTTTAATTATGTTGAAATTCATATTTATTCTTAGTACCTAATAAAAAAAAAATGTTCTAATGTAAAAAAATGTCAAATAATCACCAAAATTCAAATTATTTGTTATAAATTTAAATTTGTTTGTGTCCATAAGATAATACTAAATATTTTCTTTAGTCATTGCAAATACTGTTTACCTGTCATTTAAACGATTTCTAAAAAATATGAAACGCTAAATAATAATTATATAATGACTATAATAAGATTGTATGATACCTAAGTATTTTTTATGAGCAAAAATCAATTATTATTAAAGTCATTCGTGCGTTTATTTTAATAATATTATTAATGCATCCATAATTACTTATTAGTGTATTTTTTGAAGGTCATACTATAATTGCTTTAAATTAAATTATCAGTTAAAGGTTCATTTCAATTACATTGTAATGTTATAGATTTAGAGTTGAGTGATGTGTTAGATTATATAATTTTACCTAGTTGTTACATTGGTAATAAAACATTTCTTACACCTATTCAAAATAATTTGAAAAAACTAAAAAAATATTTAGACACACTTGGAGTTTTTGACATAATTGATTTTTTTTTAATTAAAAAAGGCTAACTAAACATATTTTAATTTTTCAATTTTTTTTTTTAGTTATTTATTGATATTTAAAATGTTATACTTACGGCTGGTACCGAATTGGTTCCCGAGCTCCAACCCCACATGCCGAATTGGTTCTCGTTTGAAAAAGGTATTTTATTAAGGTATACCGAATTGGTTCCCGTTTAAAAAAAATGATATAATATATACAATTTTAAATCGTTGATTTGGAAGTCAACTATAGTCATCACTATTAGTTGGTACAAAATACAAATAATAAAATTTAATAAATACAATTATTTAAAATCGTTGATTTGCGAATTTGAAGCAAACTTTCTTTAATTATTCAATTCGCGTAAGCTTCTTATAAGTGTACTCAGTAGTACAATTTTCCAAGAATTTGTTATTTTTTTCTTGTTTGCTACCTAGTAAGTTTTCTAGTATTATTACTTCGAAATTTAATATAATTTAATGTCTGAATACTGTTTAAAGTCTAAATAAAATAAAATATATCAGGATGGGCACTTGTAAGTTCTTTATTCGGCTTTGAATGGAACGATTCGCAACAATTTGGAGTCCTGTCAATATTTTTGTCAAATCTAGCTCAAATTTTCGGTGGAAAGATACTGTCTGTCATTATGTATGTATAATGAACACAGTTAAAGAACTGATCCAATTTTGGGCAGCAAGGTCTTATGGCCATCAAATCATTATAAAAACAGTCTTCAACGTCTTCGGGTGATAATAAGGGCAGTCCAAAAAATAGTTTCAGAAGTTGTCCAATTTCTGAAGCATTATCTTTAAATTCATTGGAGAGACCAAACTGTTGAATTTTTCTCCACCATAATGACTGACATAAATGGAATCTGCAACCTCTAACTGTAACTTGCTGTAGCTGTGAAGTTATGGCACTGTATATAGTTGTTTCAAAATCAACGAAAACCGTGCCAACTGTTACATATGCGACCTTATTTATTGCAAGTATTTAAGTGTCAGTAGTCTGGTTCGGGAATAGGGTGAAGAGTACAGGAACATAGCTATTTTGTACCTTGATAAAAATAGAAAAATAATTGGTAAAATTGGTAAAATTGCTTAGGACAACTTTTGAATGTTCCATCGACAAATAGCGTAGTGGCTTTCTTGAGTTGTTCCAAGTTCTGCGTGCATGTAAATGTAATTATATTGTTGACAGAATCGTTGTCATAAATAAAGTTTTCTCCGAGATTAGTTATTAACGAATATTCACTGACACTTTTATGCAGTTCTTCAAGATTAGAAGGGAACTTGGGAATTGTTCTTAATCTAGCAGCATTCAAATTTTTACGGACTCTGTTAATATGATTTTGAAGTAGTGACTCGCTATGACTCTTTGAAGCTCTCTCCTTGCGTATAATTTTAGATGGTCGCTCTGTAATAAGTTCGTCACATTTTCTTTTTTGTGAATTTGTCAATTGTTGACGCACAAGTGTACCATCGTCTCCACTTTCGTGGTTTGGGTTAATACTTCTTCACATAAACAAACTCCGTTCAATTTAACGTATGCTTCACATTTTAGTTTTGTACATATCCACCTCTGTATGTTATCTACTAGGTTCTTTTGGAATCCAAACTTGTAATTGTCAATAACCAACAACTCAGTTCCCTTTTCACTAAACATAAACTCCATAATTACGAAAAATTAAAATTCAAAAATATAAATTCAAATACCAAATAAAAATTACAAATTTACAAGATGTGTTATTCGAGACTTTACAGTGCTCATTGCTCGCCAACATTATTGTCATTCGTAAATAGGATATAATAATATACGATATACCATACAGCGATAAAAGTACATACATCTCAATCGTTATCTTAATTGATCGGGATATCACCAATAATTTGCTTAACTTCCAATAAATAAATATATTGCCATCTTATTGTATATTATACTATAGATTATAAAGTGTAGCCGTGTAGGTGCATTTATATTTTATACAGTCTAATTTATATTTTTTACCAATTATTAAAAATTAAAAATTACCTGTACACAAACGGGAACCTATTCGGCTCAACCTAATAAAATACCTTTTTCAAACGGGAACCAATTCGGTTACTCCTAGACTTACCTAATTGTGTTTTTTTTTTGATTTTATAAAATAAAAACAATTTATCTTTGTGAAAAAGCTTGATATTTAAATATCTACAAAGTTCCACAAATTATGTTGTTTGTACAGCAATTTAAATATATAATTTATTATAAACGTCTTATTTAAAATTATGACGAAATTCGACAAAGTAAAGAACCTATGTAAATTATTTTGTTGTTCAAAATTCATATTTTGATTTTTATACTAAAGATTGAAAATGTATGACAACATGAAGTATCGATTTCTCCTTAAACAATCTTAGGTATTTCGCTGTAATTAAAAAAATATTAATCTAATATTAATTTATTTGAATTTTTTACCATAAGTTTGGTAAATCATTAATATGTTCTAAATACAATGATATTTTACGAATATTTTGACTAATTTATGGTAATTATATTAAAAATAATTTTACATAACTCTATTACACGTCATTATTGACTTTTAAATTATTAACGATAATTGAATTAGGTATATTATATTATTTTATAAATGTATAGCTATTATTTTAAAGTTACTGATGATAATAATAGTGTGATTATTTGATCAGAAGATTTTTCAATCTATCGTATTATAGGTACTATTGACTAGAGTCGGAGGGAAAGTATTGCTAACAGTAGTTCTCTCTCCGGTTCTCGAAACCACGAATAAAAAAGTAAAAAAAAGGTACTATTGACCAATAGTTATTTAAATTCATTTTAAAATATTATTAGAAATAGAAGATGGCACAACTAACTCCGTTCAAAATCATTTTTCGTATGCTAAAATTTATCAATAAATTCAAATTTAACATATGCATCACTGTGACCTAACGAGCTAATGTTGAAGTACCAACACTTGAATCCACTACACAACAGATCTACAAATTCCTCAGCTATCATTTTTTTATATATTTTATCCAAGCTAAAATAAACACTAGTTAAATGTAATTAAAAATTTGATAATTTTGAGTTTTATGAAAGATATTACTTTTTAATTCTATTGTTCATAATATAATAATATAATAATATAATATATATAATATATGCTTAGCTTACAGTTTTGTCTTTGTTCAATCATAAACTTAATATCAAAAGATAACTTAATGTCTTACATTTTTGTCTTCAGCGAAATTTAAATAAAATATGAATAACAAAACGTTTTTAATCATCATAATTATAACATTAGGTATATAATATGAAATGTATAAAAAATAAAATCATATTAGTCGTTAAAATGTATTTACCTATTTATGTTCTTGTTATAAGCTATACGTCTCGTTGGTTTTAAATGAAGAATATATAAAAATCTCAGAACTTAAGTATTTTTGTATTTTTTTTTTTACTACAAATATGCTTATAAACATCAATTTAAATTATAATAGCATTAAATACCTTATATCGCAATAGATTACTTTACTTAGAACAATATTATATATTTATATGTATAACTTATAAATTGCATTTTAAAAACGTATCCAGACGAATTGTGGTAGCTTGTGGAGTGCATACTTTTTCATTGATGAAATATGTTAGTTTTAATTGTAATCCCATGATAAAATTGAAGAAGAAGAAATATATGTATACATATTTTATTTTTTTATTTTTTAAGGCAGAAGGCTTATAATATATTATATTTGTTGAATAATATGGTAATTTTCAAAAATATTTTTTTGCTTGTGGTATTGCTTTACAGAGCTAATTTGGGAAGTTGTATTTATGTTAAGTGTACAAATATGTGCTATTTATATAAAATGTTTTTTAAAATATTTTATTAATGTTAAAAATATTGTATTTTATATTTTGACAATAATCGTATTAAAGTCAAACTGGAGTGACAAACTTATTTTTATATGTTCTGTCATAACATTATGTTTTATTAAAAAATGTTTAAACTCAAAGTTAAAAAACAAATTATTGGTATTTGAAATATTAAACAAGAAAAAAAATGGAGCTTTTACTTTTTTGTGTAACCTTCTACCCGCTACGGTTCAGTGACACAACCACCCTATGTTTCAATATTGGATACATTCCCATAGATAAACAGCTATACATATTGTACACGATAATATCAATATACTCGACTACTCTAGATAGTTTTTAAAACTAACCAAAAAAAAATTATCATCCGCTAAAGCGTTCAAAGAATTTTAATGTCGTTTGTAAATTAATTATTAAGCGTTTTATAATATCTCGGGATTTTTTTGCTGTATGTAAACACGTAGCCCGTAAAAAATAACGGAAATTATTATAATTTAAAAAAAACACACAAGTTTTTTTACACTTTTTCTGAAAAAAATACTATAAAAGTGAATTTTAATGAGATACAAGTCGTTTATTTTCGATTGATATTTTGGATTCTAGACGGAACGATGCATATACACTTATTAGTTGTACATTAAATTGCGTCTATTATCTTTATTATATATATATATTTTTTGGTTTTTGCCAACACTTTTTGGATTCTAGTTTTTACGTTGAAGGAGATTTCTGGTAGAGAATTGTGACTATTTGGTCATTTGCGTAGTCAATTTTATATTTTTCTGGTAATTTAAATATGAATAATTTTAGAGACTTACATTTTTCATGAAATAAATACATTAACATTTTTTAGACTTAATAGAATATTTTATTATGCCATTTTAATGTGACATTTGAAATTCCTAATTTATAATTTTTTTAATATTAATGGGTGATACAATTTTTATTTTTTGAGTTTAAGACATTTTTCATTATTTTAGTTGTTCAAAACCTATTTAAGACATAAAAATATAGTCACACATTTTTTTTAGGTTCTTAAATTGCTAGTCAAAGTTTGGATATTAATCGTTAAAATCACGAAAATACGAAAATATATTTTGGTAAAAAATGTAAAAAATGTATAAAAGTTTTAATTTTTACCCCAGGTTTGAAAAATGTATGTAAATTGTATGATAATATATTTTATGTACTAGAAATTTATAAATTTACCAAATATAATATATAATTTTAAAACTACAAATAGATAATAATGATAATAAATATCATTTATTTTATCGATATTTCATGTTCAAATTTCGAAAAATAACGGCTTAATATGTTATTTTGTTGTAATTCAAAAAACACCAAAACACCGTTACTACGTTTATTTGTATTTATTAATTTATCATACACAATACAATTTTCAAAATATTTAAGCTACTATTTTTATGATATTTAATACTTATTTATTAAACTATGATCTATTACAATGTTGTATGGTACATTGGCGTCTTAATTTTTAAGTTAATAATAGTTGATCGCATATATTATGAAATGATATTAAGATAATTACTATATAGAATTTACTTTTGACAAAACTCAGTTAAGCCTAAAACGATCTCGTATTACTCATAAAAAAATATTTACAAAAAGTAATATGTATATAGGTTTAATTATGATAAAATATCATTAGTAATATAGGATTTAAAACGTTTTTCGTATGCAAAGATTTAATCATTGTCTTCGAATTTAACACATCAATTACAATGATTTATAGCCGATGACGAGGTATACTTGACACGCTTATAACTATGCAGCAGAGTTACTTCTCCGGGTTTTGGTAGGTAGTCGGGGTCTCAAGCAAATACACTAATCGTCGTAGGTATAATATTATATTACCCGGTGTAATATCATGTACTAATATGTAAGCAAGGTAAGGTAGAAAATAAAATATTATGAAAAACATGACGACGATGCTATTACGACAATCAAAATAATATAATTAAACCCTTGGTGAAATTCTTATCCTGACCGCAAAGCAATAATATTATTAACGACTAACTAAAATCATATTGTATACGACGTTGGGATAAAATATAGTAACATCAACATCAGCTGTCGTAGCAGTCTATTACCTGCCACTGCTTCGCTTCCGAGTAATGCCTACCTACAACTGCATACCGTTGTTGTACTTCGATAACGTATAATAGTTATTATCAATAATAAAAAAAAATAGTATTATTTTATGAAGCGTATATAATAATATATTATAAGTATAACAATATTATTATACATAATACGTTATATTATAGTATATTAATAGCAATTATTGCGATTTAGTCGGTCGTCTCCCCCCGCTCTACCATCATCATCACCACTACCTAAGTCCGACGGCTTAATAATGGCATGTATTTTTTTTTCGTAAATCGCCGGGCGCGATCGTGGCAAGGTCGGACAAGGCGGCGCGACGACGTCGGTCATCACTCGTCGGACGAAACGAAACGAAAGAATAATAAAAATATATTAAGGGGAACGTAAGCAGTTAGATATTCGTGCTATGAAAAAAACACTATAACGCGTAGTCACTGATATACACATTCGAATGGATTTCGACAATTTTTTTTAATAAGATGATTTCTCAAGTTTTTTTCTTACGCGGAAGAACTTCAAAGTTAAAATTTTGGATTTTTCGAATATTTTTGCTATATATAATAATGATAAATAGTTCAAAAATAAACGTTGTACTTAATACTTATATTAATAAATGATTCTTATGGAGATGTAGAGGTAATATTCTAACAATTTGTTTTAATAAAAGCATAAAAACAGCGAGTGATATTTAGTTTTTTACATAAAAAAAAAACAACAAAAAACGGATAAAATATACACTCTGTTTCCTTAAGTCCACGCCTTGCCGAGTTTTACGATAGTAACTAGCTGGCATACCTACACACTAGACTTAGGCGAAAAAAATTTCCTTCGCAGTTAACGCCTACCAGTTTGGTACGTGTCGTATCAAAACAAACCTCAGGAAAACGTAATAATAGTAACAATAACAATAAAAACACTGTTATGGGTCGGCGGGGGCTGGACGAGTATATTATACGGTTTCAAACTCGCGGCGGCGGCGTTGTCGTCGTCGGCTGATGACCGTCATCGTCGGTTGCGGCAGCGGCTGCGGCGGAGTGGGACACCACCGGAGACTTTTCGCGCGCGCTCTCGACCCGTCGGCGGCGGCGCGGCACCGCCACAGTCACGTTCCGCACGCCGTACGGTCGTCATCGCGCGCGACCGGTCCCGCGTTCGACTCGACCGGCAAACGTCGCCGTAATCATTTCGTCGTCACCGCAGTCTCTTCGTCTTCGGCATTGTTAGTTGTTCGGACGTTCACGATTTATTAATAATAATTATAATAATAATAATAATAGTAAATACTAAATATATCAAAAATAATATCCTTCGTCGTCGGAGAAATCGGTCTCCTTTGCGGTGCATGGTGTGGCCGGCCGCGGAGTCGGTGGCGGCCTCGGCGGTGGCTGTGGTGGTGACGATCCGTGGTGAAGATGAACGGTGGTGTCAGTGGCGGTGGCGGTGGTGCCTCCGCCTTGAAGGTGCCCGAGGTGCGCGTGAGTTTGGCCGTCAACGACCATCCGCTGCAGCAGACGATTGCGGCCACGATGTCGCTGCAGCCGGCATCCAAACAGCGCGTTACGTACAACAGCAGGGATGGGGCAGGCGGCCACGGTGGTGGTGGTGGCGGTTGCGGCGGGACGGTGGTGTTACTGTCGCCCGGCGTGGTCGGGGCCGCTCCTCGGCGTAGTCACTCTTGGATATGCGGGTAAGCCACCCCCTACCCGTCCAACCCTGATCCCATGCTGGCGAAACTACCCCTCTTTATATTAGCTATCGTATAATATTATAATGTTATAGGGGGAGAATGACGACGGTTTCCGTCAGCTTCGTTAGGTTCTGTGAGCAAAAAGCGGGTCACACCCACACCTAGAGCTACTATAAATTAAATACGCAATTTTTTTCGTTTCATCTCGTCATTACGTCTTTGTAATATCCGCGGCTCAAAATCGAAATTACATTTTTTGATTTTAATTTCAATGTTTCTGGTTATCGATGAATTTTTTCTGTTTTCAGTTTTAAATAATAATTGTATTATATATATATTTTTTTTTTACTTAAAATATTATAACTTTTACGATTTAAATTTATACTTAGGTACTCGAAAACACCTGTATTGGGTGCTTAAAAAACGAAAAATTATTACTCTTAACTAATATGTTATTATTCACTGATGAACAATATTAATATATTATATACCAATACCTATACCTGATGTTGTCTATAATTGCCTATTGTCATTGCTATTGTTGAATTTTAAATTTAGTTTTTTAAATCGAATAGTATAATATATAAATTAAAAAACGTAATTATTTTTGTATAAGTTATTGATTATACTTTTTTTCGATTTCAATATAAATTTAGATATTTATTTTGATTTCTTATTAGAATATTTTTATCCATAGTTAAAAACGATTTCAAACTCCGGTAGTATTATTATATTAGTGTCGTGCCTACATCTGCAATTTCGGCGCTTTTTTAATAATCTTAGTACGTATTTTAATGAAGCAAAAAATGCATCGTCAACAGTGTGTGGTTATTGAGCGTACTATAATACTACTTAATCGTTTTAACTGTGCATGTCTCCCTGTGAGCCTGTGAGTCAAACGATAAAATTAAAATATATTTGCAACCGTTACACAGCAGTTATAATATTTTGAACTCTGTCTCTGTCTGTCTATGTCCTACCAAAATGTACAGGCGTGGCATTTTAAGTTCTGTAAGAAAACTAATTAGATTAAAAACACACTATACTTTTTCTTCTGGATTAGTTTTTCTTTCCTATAAAGTCAAGTGCAATTTACCATAATATTATGAAAACAGATTACTCGACCCTTGATTCTTGTAAACGCTGCACAATTGTGTTGAAAAACATGTGAATATAATATTGTGTAAATTATGTATAGTGTCAAATTGTTTAGTAGGTACCAACTTGAAAGCGTTTCAAAAATATGTGATAGTCTGAAAATGTAGTTTTTTAATTATTAAAATAAATATCTATAAATGAACGTATTTTTGAAAATCATTATACTGCCCAGATAGACAATAATTATATTGTACACATTATTGCTATTTTATGAGATGTTTATCATGAAACTGACTGAATACTGATTTTATTACTGGACAGCAATTTTGGAATCATATGAGTAGTATTGGATGCTCAAGAGAACTGAGTTGTGCATTCGTCTCGCTGGTTAATTATCTAGTGAGTCATCAATCGTTAATTTCAAATCATAAGAAAAATAGGTTAGGTGTAGACAATTATTGAATAGGTACACTATTTAATATTTATAAGTAACTAGGAAATTATTTAAAAGTGTATGCCTAATTTTGATTGAAACAAGAATCAAAAATAATACCCATTCAAATATATGACGATATAAAAAAATTTTTTTAAATAAAACCGTACTAATACCGTAAAACATATAAAATATGCTCATAAAAAAAATTTCATTATTGACGATATTTCTTGAACTCAAAGGTCATCGAAATCAATATGAAGACTTTTCATAAAGTAAAAACCAATAATTTTTAAATCATGATAAGTAAAAGAATAGTGTCTTACGTAACTAAACTGTTGGAAATCTAAAAAAAAAATGATTTATTTTAAATATTACTATTGATCAATTTATAAATAATATATGCATAAAATAAAAATGATTGAGTACATATTTTATCCGAAAGTGTGTACGAACATTACTTAACCACATCATTCAAGAACCAATAGATTTTTCGCTTTGCCAAGATTTAAAATTTTTGAAAGATTTGTGCTGTAAGATATTATTTGTAAAATGATTTATGCTTCGAAAAGTTTGTACTTCAGATTAAATTGTATGATTTCCGGAATAATTTATTTTGTATAATATTACAATTTTATTTTTATTTTTTTTATTAAACTAGTATTAAAACTTGCTTAAAAGTTTCGATAATCTATTTTCAAAACTTCCATTTATATAATCACATGTTATAACATTTTATGTAAACTAAAAACCCACGAATAATTATTATATTTTTAGCACCTATGCGTGATTTTATTTTGTTGGTGTGTTTTGTTTCTTAGTAGCATTTGTGATTTTTACGTCTAAACCACCCACGTTAACAACCTATTGCTTTTGGTTAACTATTTCTTGTAAAAATTGAACAAAGATAAAATATTTGTGAAAAAAATGTGTTGTAGAAAAATGTATTATAAAATATGTTGAGTTTTGCCATAGCCCATTTAAGAAACACATATTCGGCACATAATAATATATTACCTAGGCGTTATATTTTATACTATACTAATATGTGCTTATTAATATTATATTTCTTTACAATGTAAATATGATAAATATTTTTACATTTAGCTTAATTAGTACGTTATAGTTATCCAATAGGTATTGGCAATAAAAAATAGTACTGACCGTGACAGTTATTTTACAAGGTACAAGCTTCATGTTAAAAAAATATATAAGTCAATATGACTATGTTTTGATTGTAACACGATATTGTGTAAGAAAGTAGAAGTGGAGAACTTAAGTAGTTTTCAGAATCATAATATTTTTATTTTTATGATTTTTTCGACCAAATTATCTATGAAGAAAAAATATTTTTACATTCAATACAGAAATTAGACTTTTTCGTTTTTAAATAATAAATTATTTGTCTTAATTGATTTATTACCAGTGGACTGTACAATTTATGTTTATATTGGTATGTGTGTATTACTACATAATATGAGATTTCTATTATTTATTAATATTGGTTTAACTAGGTAGGAGGATAATCCACTTATAAAAATGTGTATATTGTTTTTATTAAGTTACTTATAAGTATAATTTATCGTTTTCTGGTCTATAGTACTGTAATAGTTATTGAAATGGGTACCTATAAAATAAAATAAAAAATAACAATTAAGTGGTTTTTTTTTTAAAGAATGAAAAATGTAAAAAAAAATATAAATTTCTATCACCTCTGTGTTTCTTTTACGTCGTAGATTTTTATTAATTGCATTGGAATGTATAGACTTTAGTCCATGTTATATATATATAAGGCAGGGTAAGTCTTATATTGAACACTGCATAGTACACAAGTTTTGGTTGGACGTTAAAGTCGATACAAAAACCATATTTTACTAGATTTAGACATTTAAGACACAGCCGCAAAAAATAAAATTCTACCAAGTGTCGAATGTCAATCGATAATTATATAATTAATGACATTTGTTATTAGGATGCGAGAGTAGATGATACATCATTTAAAAATGTAAATAATAATTTCTCAATATTTTAATATATACTTTAGGTATTTAGGTATACTAATATGTAACAAAGTAATTTATGGAGTATGATTAATATAAATAAATATTCGTTTCAATTACCTAAAACTATATATAATAATATGCAGTTGTAAGTATTTACAGTTTTACAGTTTTTATAAAATACGTGTCAGTGTTATTTCATAATATTTACTCAAAACTGATTAGCTATTATTTGTAATTTGTAGCGGAAAATTAATATTAATAGTTTTTAAGAACGTCCAATACTAATTTAATTGACGTCGAAGAAAACATGAGGTTTTCTTAATTTACAATAATGCATATTATTGTTATTTGTACCTATGCATAAATTTAAAATCAATATTAAGTCATTCCAATTTCAATAAAACTCATATATCATTAGTGCTTAATACCTTGGACATTTTATAACGATAAGAAAAATATTATTATTTTAATAATATATTATACTAAATGGTAATTTTATCGAAATGGCAATATAAATAAAACACTAACGTAGATTAAACACAAATATGTAAACTATAAATATATAATTTGATAAGTGTGTTCCATTGTTTTTATTAACTTGGCATTTATTCTGTTTCAGGTAAGTTTAACTCACGCCAAGATAACTAATAATGGCCATTGATTGTTGTCAATAAATAACGTTAAAACTGTTTTGTGAGTATTCAAATTGCACATAATAAAAAAATACATAGTATTATATTATTTAGATATATTGTATTATTTAAGTTGGTACTAAAATTATTTTTTTGAAGTTCGAGTGCTCAGAACTTAAATAAATATATATTTCTACGAACACAAATGAATTTATTATAAAAACGTGGCTGTAGTAGGGTACCTATAATACCAAAAACAGTTGTTCCTATAATACCTTACTTGACGCATGACATATTATTTATTTATGATGTTGTTAATGGTTTCAAACCTCCTAGCAATGTTAATTTATAACAAGCTCTATATTACTTGTTCCTTATTTTGATGTCAAAAGTTTTGGAAAACTGTTTTGTAGACATTTCCATCATGCAGGTATAATCTGTTTTTGTATTACTATGCAATAAAAATGATAAACACAATTATTTTGTTTGAAAACAATCAAAATGTGTTCCGGATGGTTTGAAAACCTAAATTATGGTCATACCATGAAGAATAAAGATATCTTTATTCTATCTTTATTCTTCATAGGTCATACTGATGTGTGTATCTAATTATAAAAATAATACAAAGCATAATATTTCAAACAAATAGCATATGACGTGTTTAAACATTAGTTATATATTAAAACTCATAAAATGTACACACTTTAATTTTTTAAGTATAAAATATGTACATGCAAGAAAATTGTAGGTACAGACAGTTTATATTAATAATTGTATACTTATAAAACCATAATAACGGTACAATTAAGTGTAACGCTGTCTGCATAAAACTGTTTTCTTTCCAATTGTTTTTTTATACGCCTGTGAAGTTAATACCCTCACTAGTCACTTCATACTGAACACTGTTATATTTGTATCTATAAACTTCTATCATAAAGTACTTAGGTAAAAAGTCTTACGACAGTTCTAAAAATAAAAAAAATATCACATTATAATATGGTTGTTTTTTTGTTTGACTTATTAATTTATTATTTTTTTGTTCATTGACAAAACCATTTATTAAACGAAACTAACTTAAGGCAAAAAAACGTTGACACCCAAATAAAATGTTTAGAAAATATTAGGTACTGTTTTTTTTTAGAATTAAAGAGATTTTCAAATAAAATCATAACTTTTGTTGTTGAAAATAATTTCTTAGAGTAAAATATTATGTATTTGAAATATTTGTAGAACAACACAACCGAGGGTAATTAGTTAGTTTTAATTTACATATATTTTGCAGAAATCACCTGTGCCTATAATATATTTATAATTAACTTACAGTTTTTTTAACTAACGTGATATTAACATATCCTATTTTAAATGAATAAGTATAGGTAATCAACTTAATAACATTGGGATAATTTTATATAAACAATAGTAAATTAATATAACATATACAAATGCACTATTTTGCTGTTATTGTCCTTAGACAACAGATTAAATATTGAGAAGTAAAATAAGATAAAATCTTTAAATATAATTCAAATTTTGTACACATTTTTAGGGCGTAAATTTAACCATACAAATAAGAATGAAATGGTAAAAAATATTTAAATTTTCTGATAATTTATCAATTTATAAAAAAGAAAATATTTGCTTCCGTTAATTCACATGTTTCGTTGTACAGTTTTGCGTCAATATTTTGCTTTAAAATAATATGTAGATATTATAAAATCATAAAATTGAAAAAATAATTTATGTTATTATTAAATTTAAATTTAAAATACGTTATTATAATATGTATTTTTAATTTTTACCTAATCAATATTCTAGACGGATCAACTTTTGTCATTTTAATTTAATCTTGCCAAGCATAATATAATAGTATATAATATATAATAATATTAACCTTAACCAATGAAAAAAAATCGTTTTATGATCCATTTCAAGATAATAATGTTATTTAATTATATTTATCAGTATAACTTGCATAAGAATAGTGCGGTTAAAATATACGGAAAATAATATTTAAAATTGTCTATTATACTTGTATACTTGTTCATCTGTTACTATACAAAATATAAGAACATTTTCGTTTTATAAAAAGGAAGAAACTTTAATCGGAAAACTTTTAACCATTTAAAATATTACATACACGAAGATAAAGTTTAATAATCCTGTTTTTCTATCATAATAAATTATAATTAAATATGTCATTTTTTGCTCCAATTTAATTTGTTATTACTTTATATTAAGTGTTTATTAATAATTTTGGAAATTAGGTGAAATCTAAACTATCTTAAATTATTATTGAATATCTGAGTTCATACATAATTATTAATTTGAAGCTATAAAAAAAATAGGTTACAACTATTAATATATTTACTATCAAAAGGTGAAAACATAAAATAATATTATTAACATGTAAAATAAGCCAATATGACTTTTTAAATATTATATTTACATAATAAGTACATATAATATTTCTATGCCATTCTTTATTTATATAAAAAAATGTAATGATATTTCGATCAGTTTTTGTAGAAAATATCAAATTGCAATATCAAGGTAAGTTGGTGACCATCAAATGAATTTATCTTAGTCAAACTTATTATTCAGTTCCTTAAATATTATATTATTTTTCTCTTTTTAATGAAACTAGCACAATTTTAATTTACCTGCATAATCTTAAAAATAATTTTTCAATAACCCATTGAGATTAACTAATTTGGTTGTTTTTACTTCAGTCATTATTTATTTTACAAAGAGTAAGACAAATTTATTGAGTAGGTATAGGTAGATACATTGTGCATACTATATACACACACAAGTCATAAATCGTACCTAACTGGTACCTATACTTGTTTATTTATAAATACAATTTCGTAGCCACTAAAGTAATTCATTATATTAGGTGTTTAACGTAATTATCAACCACAAATAAATTATAGCATAAACCGTTTTGTATATAATTGTTATGTTACTACAAACATATTTGCAGCTATAACAAAAGGTTGGAAATTTATTTAATTAGATTAAACTGTTTGCTTAATTAGTTACAAGTCTTGTCGTTTTAAAAATATAAAAATATATTTATTAAAACTCAGATTATACTCCTTAGGTTCTAATTCTAAAACCGTCTTTATTTAATTTTGCTGTTTTAATCCAAAAATAATCTCATCATTTATAATTATTAGTATCAATAATCTAGTTATTTTGCTTGTTTGTCACAATATTTGCTCTTCATTTTCCGTTTGGTTTTTCATGTATAGGTATGTTGTAAGTAACACATATTATTCACTACAATTATAGTAAAAAATATGTTATTAATTTAGAGTGCTTATTGTGGTGTATAGAACATCACAATATTTATAATTACCTATGTAGACATGTAGTTAATTTATAATTATTTTAGAAAAAGAGTTATTTAAGTATTGACTTTAATATATATAATAAATGAAAAAATAATGTAATTTAATATTATACATTGAAATAATAGTGGCACGCGTAATTACATATTATTATTGCAGATATATTTGTTACGAAAACGATTTATTTTTCCCAAGGAAAATAAAATACTTTTTTTTTGATTAATTAAGCGTCAGTTTATGTTGTGTTCATGAATTATACTATTGGCAAATGAGGTATCGGATTATTCGGATTAGTTGGCATGTAATGTTTAAAAATAAAATAATATGTTTCATTATTTTGTGTTTAAATTATAATATAAAGGTTCGAGGTCGTGTAAGTACTAAACACTTGTATGTTAAGGATGATCTTAAAAATATTATTTCATTGTTTACGATAGCAATAGAAACATTAAATAGGAGAAACATGTTCATTTAACAGATGAATTCTTAAAAAATATTATAAATTGTTTTTTTTAACACGTCGTTTTATTAAATCTAGTGAATTATTTAACGTCTGCAGATGATGTGCACGCAATTTGTTTTGCAGTAATTCTTATTAAGTTGTTCAGCGTATTATACTATTGTGTAGGTACTCAATTTGTCTTGTCTGCCGACTGCCACTTTAGGATTATGTTTTAATGATCTTGTAAGTCAACCGTTTCGTATATTTTGAAATAAGATTAGGTAGGATTTACTTAGAATCATAATATTATTATTCCTGAACAACTTTTCGTCAAATATATAATAATTTAGTGGGTGTATTTCGTGATTTTAATGCATGGTATAATACTACTATCATCCTCAATTATATCACTGTTGTAATTTAATAATCTAACGACCAAGCGCACATACTTACATGGTACACAGCACACACTTTTTTGTATAAAATATTTTTCCACACGTGTCTCTATTTAATATACAGTGTCCAACAAAATTGAATTACTTTAAATTGAGAAAGTATAGTGAAAATTCTATGCATTACTTAATAAATTTAAAGGATTAAATTCTAACAGAACATACTGTATAGGTTGTAGGTACTAACTAATACAACTACTATCTAAATCTATATAAATTCGTAGTATGGTTCAATTATTTAAAATGTTTTAAGGTTTCCTTCTGGTGTTACGGTGACGTTTTGTAATTTGAATCCAACGATTTTTGACTTTTATTGTGGATTTTAGTGGTCGTCACTCGTCACACCTGCAACTTTATAAAATTATTCATAGTTATATCGGAGAGTTCAAATAAAATAAATAATTTAAGAGGACGTGATACCCGCATGTGTTGTCTCCGTCTTACAAGTGCGTAACATAGCAAATTGTACACTCAGTAGAACACGTGTAGCCCCATAAGTTTAAAAATTAGTACGAATTGACCTCTTATAAAATCTAAAGGTAAGATTATTATCTAGGCAACCTAATAGGCTTTTTATTATATTTTTATTTTAACGCGAGTTATAAGTATTTTAAGATGTATAAAAAATTTATAATTTAAAAATACTCATAACTCGCGTTAAAATTAAAATATAATAAAAAACCTATAAGGTTGCCTAGATAATAATCTTACCTTTAGATTTTATAAGAGGTCAATTCGCACTAATTTTTAAACTTACGGAGCTACACGTGTTCTACTGAGCGTAAAATTTGCTATGTTACGCACTTGTAAGACAGAGACAACACATGCAGGTATCACGTCCTCTTAATTTAAAACATCACGTTTTTGTATGGCAGATTTTAAAAAAAAATTCTGAAAAAAGGTGCATTATAGTAGTAAACATATTATACCAAATTTAAATATTGTAATTATTTATTGAACATCGGCAATAAAAAAAAAAAAACAAGTGTACTTAGAAACTTTATATTCCAATATTTTTCATTGACAAAGTTGCATTTAAGAAAATAGATGTATATGTTGCATATATGTTTCTATGTTTCATGTAAGGCGATTAAAGTTAAAAAAGTTTGAGAATTCATAGCTTTGATCTAACATTATTAAAACCACAGATGCACTTAGGCAACGAAATAACCGTCCAAATCCTCAGTTCATATCAATGCGAAAACAAATTTCTTGACATATGAATGAATTATATTCATACGTAGTACTGTGCAACTAAATTAATTTTAAAATGCTTCCTACCTCATTATATTTAGTGATCCAAAAATAAATTGTAAGAACTATTTGGTTTTTTCTTTTTAATGAATGTTTCGACCAAATTAGTGTTTATATTCCAAGTTCCAACTAAACTGATATAAATTATACCTTCGTATTTTTAGTTTTTACGTTTCGTTTATAATTGTAGAAGTTTGTGTGAGAAGACTACATGAGCAGTGGTTTCATATATTTCGCAAACAGTTGTATATGGTGCTGTTTACAATTTTTTCAAATTTTTTCAAACATAATTTCTGTATCTTTATGTACGAGTAGACAATAATGACAACAATAATAATTTTAATGGCAATGACTTTAAATTGACGAAATAAATTATTGCGTGCGGGTTGCCGGCGAAATGGACTGGCCGTCGACGTCGTCGTTGTCGCCACCTGCACAACGGAAAAGTCGTTTGTCGGGAGTGGTACGCGATGACGGCGTGTGACGTCACGCTTTCACGGTCGACGGGACCCTCACAGAAGCCATCGGCGGCGCACGTGCGTTTATATGTTATTTGTTTTCCGCGCACCGAAGCGAATAATGCTCGTATCCTATATGAATATTATTCGCTTTGCGGCCTAGACGGACATCATCGGTCTTTTTTTCTCTCTATTTATCTCTTTCACCTCCCCACCGCCGGTCCCGGTAAAACGACACGCCGCCGCCGGGAAATGAATACTTTTCGTCGGTACATTCGACTCGGGCAGAAAATAACCCATCGTACATACTGTGTGTGTGTGTGTGTGTGTGTGTGTGTGTAGCAATAACGTAGGTAAAGTAGAGGAAATGAAACGAAACGAGGATCCGACCGGGGCGTATTCGATAATGTGCACATAATATACGTATCGGTTTAAAACACAGGCAACGGGGAGACTAGACGGTGCCGCATTAGAATAATAATATATCGTTTGTCCGTAATTGGATTTCCGACACACGCTATATGTAAGTAAACGCCGTTCGTTGGCAACGGTCGTCAATAGTATACAGGGTGATCCGCCAACAAAGCTCACCCCCTTTTTTCTTTAACAGTGGATTTATTGGGATTTTGATTTTCAAATTTTTAAATATATCTAATTAAAGACCATATTATTTTAAAATTATTGAGTTTTTTGTACTATTAATTTTTTAAGGAATGGCGGTGTAAACCTATGTTTTTCAACATTTGGGAACCTTGCTTTTTTACTGTGAATTATTTAGTGCACATAATTTATTTTTAAATGTTGATGTATCTAATTCGAAATTCGTAAGAGTAATTTCTTAATAATTTTATTAAAATATTTATGCTAAATGTAATTATAGTGCTTAAAAATAGTTTTACAAAAATATAAAATGATGGATAGAAGTAATTGTATTGGATCTAGTATTTATTGTACTTGGACCATTTTTACAAATCATAAATGTTGATATTGTATTAATATTAATCAATAATAATTAATAAATAATAACGACATTTTTTCATCATCATAGACCCAATATCTTATAAACTTATTATCATTTACCTACACATATCTTTCCTTTACTAAAAAAATAATAGTTTAGAAATTGATGTTAATACGTTGACATTTTCTGAAAAATTATCTGCTAAATAATTTTCAACAGAATACGTGGGGGAGGGGTGTTCCTAATTAAGAAATGGAAGTGTGCGTTATCTTATAATCACCGTTTACGACGCTGGTCTATGATACCGGATTCTTATCCGGTGGTCCATATATAAATGGTACAGAGTAGATCTAATTATATCATTTATTGCTGTTTGTGCGTATTTAATTTCATAAGGTAATTAGGATATATTATTTATGTAGTTCTCATGATTTATACTCATATAGTCACAATACATTTTTAAATTAATTATAAAATATTAAATAATTATCAAAAGTGCTTATTTGTGGAGGAGGTCTGTGACTGTAATTTATATATTGTAAACGGATCCATAATATTCAGTAATGTTATTTAAACCAGGTCTTTTATGATACGATGTTCTGATAATATTATACTAATAGTACTTATTATTATATTATTAATACTAATAAAACACTTACATCAATTTTGTATTTTTCCATTCACCTCAGTTTTTTGGAATATTAAGCGTTTTTGTTAAAATATATTTTTGTAGTTCTCAAATGTATTTCTTAACAGTTTTTGGCTCGCGAACAACAATTTTTGCGTTTTTAATTCTGGTGAAAAACTTTGTAAGAGGTCATCATGTCTAATCACTTCTAAAAATCTTGAGAGCTAAGAAAATTCAAAAAGGCATTATGACAAGATTCTCTAGAACTATATTTATGTGCAATGTGTATCACGTCATACTTTTATTAATTATAACACTTTTTTTTTAAACTTGTGAAATTTTCTAACTTGTTAAAATTAGATTTAAAATTGTCGTATCATCAAACACGTATAACGATCAAGTGTATAATGTCGTCAAATGTTTTCGTTTTTCTTTTATAGTAATTATTATAAAGATTGTTCGTAATTTAATATATTTTAATACTTTAAAGTACCATCTCGTTAAGTGACGTATTGTATGTTAATAAAAATAAATATACTAAAAAAATTTAATTTAAACTAATTTACATTACACTGCTTACCTGTGCAACACAGATACATAAATTATTAATTTTGACTAGTAATAAATAAAACTTAAAGTATAAGCTTTTTAATATAATATAATATTATACGCAATATATAGGTGTTGGTATGTGGCACATCACACATGCTATACATAATTTTATATATTTAAATCTGAAATAACATTATATTCACCAATGTTATGCAAAGCTTTTGTTGTGTAATCCTATATCTGCAGAATATTTAATTGTATTTAAATGATACCAATTACAGGTATACACATTTAATATTAATGTTTACAAATTATTTAATAATGTATTGATTATTATGTATTGCGTATATGCCTATTTGCCTTTAATTGCATATATACTATGCAGAGTGATTTTGTTAAAAAAACAAATATCATGCATAATTTTATGTTTCGTATTTTCAAAACTAAAACCAAAATATTATTTAATTTGATGTTCTTATTAATTATTATGGAATTTAATCCTTCACGTAAACGAGAACTTCGCAACAGGTGATTTTTTCTGAGTTAGTTTTTCTTGAATAATTAATTATTATGTTTCGAGGCTTACGAACGTATAAGTTAGAGCATTGAACTGCACGCCTGTCACAAACTCGAGTACCTATATAGTGTTATAATGATGATATTAATTTAACGAAAGCGATTTTTGATGTCGGATAAAGCGTCTCTGAGCGTGTATGTAAAAAACTATAAAGGTATATACGTAGTCATCACAGGCCTTAAATACACATAATATTATAAGGTTTACAGGTATAAAGTATATAATAGTGCGTGCGTGCTTAAGTCACGTGACATTATTTTAGACCAGCAAAAAAAATAAAAATAAAAATGTGCATAAACACGACGGGAAATGCCGGAACACGTAAAAAAATGAAAAAGAAAAAAATCACACAATCACGGCCTGTTACCCACTGTAGGTACATGTAGGTACATGTTCATGTCGCATATATAATGGAATTATAATAGTAGTATATATATATATATAATAGTATTATAACCTAACCGTGGCCGAATGTTCACGTCATTAGCTCGAAAACAACATAATTGTTTAACGTCAACAATAATATGGCTTGTTAGACGCCGGCGTGGCACCGGGCTATTGTGCGCGGTGTGCCCCACCCCGCGACCAGAAACCCCATTATTAAAATAATATAGACAGCGGAGAAAGTGGTAAAGAAAATCGTAGGGGGGAGACCGTAGATACTAAAAAATAATAATAATAGTAATAGGCGTATAGGTATTATATTGTATAGTGTCATACCTATATCATAAGGCTGTTACGATTTTGTGCAAGCATTATTTCATTTAAAAAATACTCGTCTACCTACCCACCTAAAATTATTAAAATAGGTACTTACTCGTAATATTGTATTGTTATCAATTATCACAACCTTAAAGGCAAATATATTTTTTATTTATGATGTCTATGATTGGAATATGGCTTGAAAATTTTTTATACAAAACTTTTAATATTATATATTATATTTCATAAGTACAATTAACCATACTGTGTTTGATATTATTCCATGATGGTAGTAACTGCTACAACTATTATGTATAAAACCTGTATTATACATAACGTATTGATTTACTTTAAAAAAAAAATTTTTTTTTAATTTTAAATGTTATTCACAAAATATGACAATATTTAGATAAATTTAACTTGTATTTTATGGAAGTATAGAATTACAATTTTTAGTCTATGAGTTTTCTAAGCATATATTCTAATTAGGTTAGGTACAAATATTATTAAATTTAATATCAAAAGTAATTTGTTGTTATATTAAGAATATTATATTATATTGATATATTATTCTAAATAAAGAAAATACCTACAAAATAAAAAAAACTGTATAGGTACAATATATATATATATATTAAATTTACTTGTATTACACGTTATTTGACTTTTTGTGTTATAATATTGTGCTCACAAAGGTTAAGGTCAAAATCATTAAATTTCGTTTGTAACAATATACAATGTTATTGATTTTTTTTTTCAAATTAATCATTACTGAATTTTATAAATTTAATGTGTGGTGTGCTGGTGAAAGGGAATAAAAATGTGTTAAGACACTATAATTGTTGAGAAGTAAAAATCGTTTCGTTTTCACTGATAATATTTAATAAACAAATTGCTATACCTACCTAAAAAACTCAAATAATATTTTTATTGGACGACGGATATCTTCTGTCTACAAAATGGTGTACCAACGTGTAATATTCAGAAAACGGCCTAGTAGACTTGTTCCCTTTTTACTATCAAATAATTATTTGTAAGTCTGGTAGAGTGTAGAGGTGTTGTATAATAATTGTATTTTAACAGTCCGTCCGGATTTCTTAAATAATATTACGCAACTGAATGGGATGTAAGAGTTATAACAATAATATGTCAGGAGAAGAACAAGAAGCACGCTGTCCCCGCCATCCGTCACCCATCCACACACCGCTGCACCACCACCACCCCACAAATCTATATCAAACACAGCCTTTATAATAATACGTCAAAATATACCTGAGTACGTCCTGCAGCATTCCACTGGTCGCCGTCTTTAATAATTTACAAAAATAATACTATATAATTATCGTTATTCCAGCTGTTTAATACATTGTATATTTGTATATGAATCAACGTTATACGTACAACAAAATAATATATAATATTTAATATAATATGCGTTATCGCCCACACGCGTATTTCAGTATTGCGCATTGGACTTACTCGTATAAAGCGCTCCTCTCGATCGGATGACAATATTTTATAAACGGTGGCTGATGGCTATTCTATCATTGCCAGAAAAAACTACCTACAATAATAAACACACGCGCGCCGAATATTTTCGTCGTTGTTGCTATTATTATTATTATTATTATTATTATTACGTTTTATAACAGGTCTGGTTTTTATTTTTTCTGCTCCGTTGTGGCGTTTTTTCCCCTCCACCCGTTGCAGGCGAGCAGTGTCTACACGCATTGCTTGGTTTTTGCTATATTTTTATTAGTATTATTACAGTCATTAATCCCGCCGAGGCCTTATAATAATATTATTATCATCATCACTGTTCTGTCACCATCGCGGTTGTCGTCGTCGTTGTTGTCGTTCATCACGGCGATACAATAATATTAATAATATTATATGTTATTATCATTTATTTTGTATTTGTTTAGTGAAAAAAAATAATACAAAAACGTTGTTGGAAATAATTATCGTTTTCACTTTTGTACGTGGGCACAGAATCTATTACGTGTCGCGCATATTATGTACACTCTTGTTCATAAACGTACAAGCGCGCATTTAATAACATAGGTGCCCACACCTATATAATTCGTGGGAACTATAATATTATTATCGATACACACTCTGGAGCATGACTGATAAAATAACATGAAACCTAATGCATGGTTTCGTTTCATTAATGTTTATTATTTTCTTAACCGAAAAACAATTCACTTCATAAAATTAGGTACTACTTATAATCGATTCCGACTAGGAATCGACATACTTACGTTTAGTATGCTAAATGTGTTCAGCTAAAATAATCGTACAAAGTGTTATTATTTTTCAAGGTAGTACTAACCTGTCAAAAATACATCGTCTTTACACCTGCTTCCGCTGTAACCAAATTGTGAGACTTAGGCAGTTTGGGTGATATGATTTTAATTACATAGACACCTCAAGATTCTTTGACATATTTTCAAAATTATAAATTATAGAAGTTTTTCTGAAAGGAAATTTTCATATTTAAGTGTCATAATGCATTTTTGTGGAAATGACCAGAAGTCTTAAGAATGCAATACATGCTGGATGTATACACAACAAACAATACTCACAATACATAACACAATATGTAAATATAGTAATATACAATAGGTATAATATAAATACAAATACAAATGTATTATTACATGGACGATGGACGCATGTTACCCGCAATGAGCTAACTCCTTTTTCTCAGTTCATGACACTTGAACTTGATTACATTGCTTCAAGCATTTGAGGCGTCAAATGTCTTGCAAGTGGTTGTCAAGAAGTCGTTTAGGAGTTTCGTTTGTGAATAGCTCTACTTATTCACATGTTTGTTGGCAAACTTTTTAAAATAATCCTGGATAGATGTTCATAAATTATGATGTTTGACTTCATTCCTGTCGAACCAATATGCTACAACAATGGTAAGAAGGACAATATTTAGACAATATGATGTTGGATTTGCTGGATCATCACCCTAAGTTCAAATAGGTGTTTAAGCTTACAGGAGAGATTTATTTTCCAGATCAAGTGTGGAATGTCTTTCGACTATTGAGTAAAACTGCGGCCTTTATTTTAATTTCAACCTTTTCTGATGGACTTGATGTTTCCAATAGATAATTTACATATTTGCCACGGAAATGAGTATCTCTATAAACGCCATGAAAAAAATCCAGATGATAATATGTTCAGAAATCTTGAGGTTTTTAGATCATTAAAATCGGAACAGTCAAACTCTCGCAATTCGGTCGTAGCAGAACTGCAGAAGAATTTTTATATTAAAAAATTGAATTGATACCTATGTTGCCGTATATTCATAATTTTTACATCCATGTGTGTGGGTAAATAGACTGATACTGGTTGTGTTACAATGTTCGTATGAGCTGAACCATAAGTCCCATGAATGCACGTTTGTTTATGTATTTTAATTTGAAACGATGTGAATCTTTTAAAATGCTAACCCTTATCTATATTTTCAAACAGATAATTCAATACTAACTATATTTTATTTATTAATGTCCATATTATTATGTTCTGGTACTTAAAATAGACTAATGTATTTTATATTTAGAAAGTTTTTGATTATTAATATAATAAGTACCCATATTGAAATGTACATGTTACTTAAAACCGTAAAAATAAATAAATAAATAATGTTAAAATACCCATATCTTCTAAAACCATGATAGAATTAAGAAGTGATATCAAAAAATTACTATTTCATATTCATTGTGTTAGCCATACAATAGTCATAATAAGTACAATATTATGAATAGAATTGGACATTTACTAATATAATAAATAATAAATAATAAAGATAAAATAGGAATAACTAATAAAGTCATGAGAATAGTAAGATTTATTTTAGTTTTAACATCACTGCACATTCTTTTATGTTTAACGTAATATTGTATCCCGGAAAACAGACATTTAATTCGGTACAAAAATAGATCTAACCTGCAGGTGTAAAAAATATATTTACAGGCAAAAGGTATATCTGCAATCTTTTCGTTATCAACTAAATTGTTCTTCATCATTAAAAATACTTCATTACGAAAGAAAGTATTAGAGTGAAAAGTTTAAAATTGCTCTCCTAAATAATTTTAAATTTTGAGATTGAAATAGCGTATTTTGGTTCTGATTAATGTTAATTTATTTTACACATGCTAAAACCTCAGAACTATAAGTGTGATGATTTGCCTATATAACCCTCCTTAGAAAATTACCAACTGACGATATTGAAAGTAAAGTTACCTGTTAACACTAATTTTATCAAATATAACTAACATTTTTTGAAATATGTTTTTTTGTACATAACTTAAAGTCCTTTAAAAAAATAAATTTTCAAAAACACTACTGTTTATTGTTATCATATTTTATTTTTGAATTTTTGAATGATAGCATATGCAATAGTAATATTATTCGAAAGCAAAATATTTTTTTCTGTGAATATTCAGTTCATGATTTGTAAAAAAAAAAATTCATTTACACTTTGTCGATAAAATTGGTGTTCATTTGTTACTGATATATCTAGTGTAGGTATAGTAACTGATAATAGTGTAACTATTATAGGTCTTTGATTTCGACTACCATTTTTTTCTCTCAAGGCGACATTCTGGGTTATCTGATTTTCAATTCATCACATATTTTATCGATCTTATGGTAAAAACTAAATTCTCATGTGAAATCCTTTCAGTATATTATATTTTATATATGCTGCGTTTCTTTTTGTTTAAAAGGAAAATCAACGGCTCTCGATTTTTTCTGTAGAAAATTGCAATTGTAATGGACCCGTGTGTTCGTGTAAACGCATCATCCATAGGATTAAAAAAGAAAAAAAGAATATATATTCATGTATATGGTTTTTTACCCAACTACGCTCATATTATAAAAGGACGAAAAAGCAGCTATAGAAACCTTATATTTCGGTAGTAAAAAAAATCTCTGTACGTGTTTTGTGTGTGCGGATTATGGCTGTTTCTTCGTGCGGATCGGAGTTAATATTAAAATGTTTCTCTCTAGTGATCTTAACTTCTAAACTCTATTTCATGACGTTATGCATTCGATTAAAATATGTTTAAGTTTTCGTAAAGTAATTGTTGAAATTAAAACGCAAAAATTGCTGAGCAGGTGCTCTGCTAACTGGATAGCACCGTTTATAAGCAGTTCTCGTTGAAATTGAGTACAAAATCACCACAACTAATATAAATGAGACATGACAATATTTATCTTGAACAAAATGTTTCGTTTCGTTTCTGACAATCATTCAATACAGCATAAACTTAATAAATGTTCAGAATACACTTTCAACGATTTTACTTTTAAGACAATCAACATATTATTATTAACGCCATTGTTTAAATACTGACGTCAAAAGCTATGCACGCCAGACGACCATCTAGGAACATGTTTTAAACATTTGTAGTAATATTATGTTACGGTGCCCGTATTAAAATACCCAAATAATTACTATAAATAATTTCACATTGTTTGTGCTTGAATTGAAGTTTAATATATTTGAATTATTCGATACCTATAATAATTATAGTTACGTTTATCATATATATAATATTGATTCGTCGTTTTTACATTTTTTGTGTTTGGGTGATTGTAGTTATTTCTTGTTTAGTTAAAATGCAATACGTTAACAACATATGTATATTTTTCACAAATGACCACCATTCCCAATAATATTCCCGATATAAAAATTATATGATTTTGAAAACATACTTCTTTACAAATATAATTTGATATTTGAATCGTCTACAAAGTAGTTTTCTATAAAAAAAAGTGTTATCAAGATAGCTGTATAAGTAAGCTTTTTCGAGTTTTTCCGGGTATACTTTCTGTGTCAGCATAGTGCATATTGCTCGTTTTGGATCATACTGTGTAAACGACTGTTATTTCTTCAGTAATCTTCTTAATTTTCTAAAAAAACTGACCAGGGAAACAAAAAAAAGGACCCTTTTAAACCAGCTGTATTTGGTCTTGAGACACCTTGTGTATCACTCTTGAAGTATTTCAAAAAAAAGAATCAAAAGTAGGTAATGACTTATGAAATATTTAAATTAAAGTGATTTTAAGACTTTAAATTCTAATTATACATAATAAATAATTTGTGTCATAAAATATTAAATAAAACAGTACAACTCATTAAGAACCAGTATAACTCAATATTTTATTTAAAATAAATACAACCATTTCGAGCTGATCGATGTTTGTTGTCAAATAAAATAAGAATAAGAATAAGAAACCCTCCAAATAAGCAAAAAAACCAAAAAAGTTATACTATAAATTCGACGTATTTGTGGATCCACTCACAACAAAAAACATTTATATTAATTACAGATTTATTTTTAAGTAAAATGTTTATAACTTTATTGTTTGAACTCTCTCCATTCATTTTAAAATAATAAATATAATTCAAAGATAAAAATATAAATGTAATTATTTATTTACTATTACAATATATTGTAACTATACAACAATAACATAAATTGAGTCGTGATTACAAAATAAACGAACCCATTAAAAGTTTCTATAAATTAATAATTTTTTTTAGTTTATACTTTGGAAATTGTATTTCTAAATGAAGTTAGTTTTTGCTTTGACTTTGAATGGAATAACATGCACTACACGTTATTAATGGAGTTGTTTGTACTTTATGCATTCAAAAAAGTGTAATAGTTTAACATGCAAAATTAGTTTTTAAAATATAAACAATATTTGCAATGATCTGGAAATTGAATAGGTATTTTTTCCACAAAAATTAAAAATTTTTGGAAA
Source organism: Myzus persicae (assembly GCF_001856785.1). Classification (NCBI taxonomy): domain Eukaryota; kingdom Metazoa; phylum Arthropoda; class Insecta; order Hemiptera; family Aphididae; genus Myzus; species Myzus persicae. The sequence goes on along the minus strand of NW_019100880.1, from coordinate 342,547 downwards.
AACCCGATGAAATAATGCTTAATTTGTGTTCGTTTCGTATTATGCCGAAGTTATGTTGACCCAAGACTATTTTTAATCTTTAATACAGTATAACTATGAACATAGTTACATGGTAACATGTTACTATTTTTATAACATTAGATAAATTAAATAACACAGTCTCAATATTTATCTTTTCATAATTATTATTATAATATTCTACTCGTGTTATAAATTCGTATATAAATATTATATTATATATTTTTTTTTTTTATGACATAATATATATTGTTCTGTATATGTATCATATTGCACATTTTGTCGCTGACCAATCTATTAAATATATCTACATTTTAATAATATTCATATAATATTATTATATATTTTTATAATTAAAATATTATATCAAGTGTAACTAATTGTTACAAAATGATGAATCTGATACCAATAAATTAATTACGGACTTTCGTTCGATTATTGAGTAAATGCATGTTTAATTAGCTTTCGGATAATGCTTTAAAATCGTGGACAGCTTAGCAAATATAAACTGTGTAGATTTTGATAGTGTTGACGAGGGTCAGAGGGTCATATTTAAATCTTGTATAATTAATTAATCATACGTATATAAGATAATATTTTGATTACAGGAGCAATTTTTAATACTAAAAATGTCATTAAACCTCAAATTATATGTATATAATAGATTCAATTTGTGTATGCGTCATGAGAAATTCTTTAATGTAAGAATTAAAAAATGTAAATAGTTATGATGTTATGAATAATTTAAACTATAAAATGTTTAGCATTTTCTTAAAGAAAACCCTATAAGTATGTATTTTGCTCATTACTATTGAAATTATTTATTTCTTAATGTAACGTTTATAAATACATAATCAATAGCCATTTAAATATTTAAGTATCTCATCTAAGTATGCAAACGTATCATACTTCTACTTTAACCATTAACTATTTTAAAATTGTTCAATGAAATATATGTATCTCGCTGAACAATAATTATCACTAAGTATCATTGAATATTTGAATATGTATAGATCTAGGTAATTGTTAATTGAATAATGATTACTGATTATAAAAATAAACATACTAGTTCTCGATTTAATGTGAATATAAAATACTTATAAATAAATTATGAATTCAAGAAAATAATTGGAATAGATAAATAATAATCCAAATATCTTGAAAATTATTTTTGAATACATTAAAATGTATTACATTCAATATCGATTCGATTTTTTAATATTATTTATTTTTTATGGAAATGTATTTTATGCGTGCATTATTGTATAGGCGTTGACGCTTTGTAAACTTAAATAAAAGTGAATAAAATATACATAACATTTTTACATAATTTGTCTAGAACTTTTTACAATATTTTAATTTAAAATTTAAAATCGTAATAAAATACCAAATTGTAGAAGTTGTAGCAGTAACAACAACTACAGGAGTATGAGATAATTGCAGTTGAATTGTATTAAGGTCCTTTAAATCAAGACTTGAAACTAATATATTATAATTTTATATATCTATTATCTATGTATTATATAATATATATTATAGATTTTAAATTTATATTTTATATTAGGTACACATTTTAGATTTATAATTCATAATTTACTTTGAGAAAATTATCTCTATCGTTAGTTTCATATTAGTATTTACAATTATTATTAAATACAAAAATAAGAATCTTTGTCAAATTATGATGTATCAAATACATTATATCTTACTGTGGATATAATTTAATACCAAGATATGATTGTTATTTATTGAACATTTATAAATCAGACCCAAGAATGAATTAATGGTAAACAAATTTACTAAAAAAAAACACAGACCAATGTAGTAATGTCGAAGATCATATTTAAATATTATATTATAATAATTTTAGATCCACCTTGATAATTACTATGATTAGAATACACGGGTATACTGTATATCTGTGTAGTGAATATATTAATATGTTTTGTTAGTCAAATAAACCTTTGAACTACTGTCTATTATTAAATTATTTTGATCAAATTTATGTATATTTTATTAAACTTAAAATTATTATTATACCCCAATTACCAAAAATGAACACAAATATTTATGTATAAAATCGTTTTTAAAATACTGGTGCTCAAAAATTATTTTACTCGAATCACGGTATATTTATCATTGCATTCGTTTTGATTTTTGATTTTGTAAAACTACATAAAATGTTTTCTATTTTAATACTACTGAATATTATAGATTCATAAGTTATACAGTTATAGAACAGATTATATTATATTATGTTTATATTCATAATTATTTTCATAATTAATTCTAAATTTATATATGAAAGATAAATATATTGATGATTGATCATAATATTACCTTTATCATTATTCATTCGGTACTATTATTAGTTCTTCCAATTTGGTTCTAATAATTTATTTCATGAAGGCAATTTAAAATTGACGAATGACATAAAAGTGTAATAATCATCTTGAATCATTTTTTTTTTTAAGAAAATCGATACAAATGTTTTTGTTAAATAAAATCTTTAGATAGTATATCATGTCCAATAAATATTTGAAGACCCACAACAGAGAAATTTAAGTTAAAAAAAATGGTCATCATTTTATGATTCATTTACTAATACCTACAATTAATTCTTTTTAAGGATTACTACTAAACAATCAAATTTAAATCATTGATATGTTGTATGTATGTTGTTTGAATTGTCAAATTATGGTTTTCATACGTGTAGAATAAAACAATTTCATATCGTTATTTGTTGAGTTTAGGGGATATAGTCATGGTGGTTGCCTAGTTAAATTTGTAACACAATCCCCACTAATTTAGCATATTATTACGTTATTTTTTTCGCCTGGTTCGTCTAATGAAGTAAATTATATATATATATATATATATATGTATTAATAATATTAATATTAAGCTGTCCGCGCAGCGTGTGTACGTTTCTTTCCCACCACATTTTGGATGTCATACTATAGTGCCTCACTCGTTTAAAAATATAACGCCTGTTTGGCTCCCTCACAACACTTTACCGGGGACGCATATCCGAAAACAGCGCCGGTAGTCGTGCGGTCCGCGTGGAAACGCTGTTGACACATCCCTATGTTTATAATTTGTTTCAAATTATTTTTGTAATATATCAGAATCACGAAAGCTTTGCATTTTTATTATAAGATAAATTTCATAAAATTGTGCGTATGACATTACGATGCGACTGGTGCCATGGCCAATCTCAGAGTTAGTAATGAAGATCTGTTAGACGATGGACCGCAGTGTTATGCAAGAGCAAAGAAGAAGGATTCTGACGCACGTCGTCGTCGTGGATGGACCGTAGTCATCGGACGTGAACTGCGGTAATCAAATTGTAATTTAGTAAATATCGATGTAAATAGTTGTTAACCGTTTTATTTGAGAATATCAGGCTTAAAGTAATATAAAAATAAATTGTATTATTTGAAATTTCAAAAAAATCAATAGTTTTTTTTTTGATACACCTTTATATTATTATCGATTACATATTATTCGTAAATTTTCCAATGATAGGTATAATATTTAAACAAAATATATTTATGATAAATATAATATCAACTATATGTCTTTATAGTAAATAATTTGATCTAGATTATAGTTTTCCTAAAAACGTGTTGATAAAATGCAACGATTCCAAAATAACTTGTAGGCGTTGATATTAATATTATATTGTTGTAATAATGATATTGAAGAAATATAAAGCCTAAGTTGACATTATTTGTCACAGTATTCTGGAAAATAACAATATGCACAAACTAAATAATAAATATTACCTATATGTTTATATTGTATATACTTATATTTCACTGATCACTTCATTATAAAATACTAGGTTCTTGTAAAATGAAAATGAAAATCCAAATACTAATATTCAATTATCTTAAATAATAATAATATTTATTAGACATAATTTATTATTTCATTTGTATATGTCTGTACTAGAAGCTATGTAATTGACTATGATAGTATACATTTTGAAACTGAATTTAATATAAATAGGTTATGTGTAATGTATTATTCAATTTGACAGTTCAGAAATTTATTGAAAGGAATATTATGGAATAATAATAATATAAATGAATACACATACTTTAAAGTTTAAATTTATTCATTATTAATTTTTTGTAATATTAGCTGATATTTTATATAATTATTATAATTTTTAGTATAAAGAGAACATAAATTTAAAAATTATATAATATACTATTTACATATATTTATTCAAAAGATTTTAGATTTTAAGCTGAAACTGTATTTATGTACGTAATATATTAATAATAATATTATATAATCTACTTTTCGTCCGGTATTAAAATTTCAAACAATGAAATATCGTAACAGCTAGTTTAGGTAGTATTTTAGTAACACTTTTATTTAAATATAAAGTATATGATTATGTGGTTGTAACTTAACAGGCGTGTATCTAGGGTGCTAAGGGGATTTAGATTCCCACTATAAAATACGTGTTGTAATAAAATTTGTATAGTAGTCCTAAAATTATCAAAGAAAAAAAAATTTATAAATATTATTGTTATTAATACTATTAAATGTTATCTTGGTGAAAAAAAATCGTAATAAAATTAGATTTGCTATCTTTTGTAATAAAAATATGTAGCCTCTCCCAATTTAATATTTATAGAACCACGCCTGGACTTAAATTATATTAATGGCATATTATTGTAATTTATTTTGGTTTGGTATTTAATGTGTACTCTTTGGGTTATATTTAAAATAATTGGTCAAATTAAAAGAATTCTTTTTTTAAATAATACAAAAAATCAAATGATTAAACGCAGGAAAACATTTTTATGGTATTTCGTAGTTTTTATCTTTCTTTTCTATTTCTCATACCTAGAACATTAACCGAGACACCAAAATAGTTGCCTTTATTCGATTTAGAGTAGGTCATTATCTCGTTCCATTTTCTAGCCATAAATTATCACTGAACTTCTTTTATTATTGTACACTTAATCAAAAATGAGCAATTTGTGACTTCAAACATGTCCTATTTGATTGTCCTGTACTTACCACTCAGAATCTGAAAATCCTATTTCCTTCTTTTTTTTTTAAGTGTTGGCATCTATCTTATTCAAAAGTAACATCAACTTAGATCCACATCCACTACCATTATATCGCCCAATCTTTCCTTCTTACAGATACTTTTGGTTTAGTAATGGGTCTTTTTTTTATCTAATTAAAATTTCTATATATATATTGATAAATATCCACTCAGAATCTATAAGTCAAAAAGCTAGCATGGAAAGTGCTTGCAATACAATATAATTTACATTAATATAATGTGTTTAAATTGTTATTTCTTCGACTATATTAATATTCTGTGATAAATTATTCTGTGTTTTTTCGAATTTTTATGAGAATAATATTATTTAGTACTACTCATTGTAATGTGAATTATTGTTATATATTGTTTTGGAAATATAATATTTTATTTAGTGTTATACCTTATGTTCATTATATCAATGTTTTCATATCTATATGTTATTTACTATCTTTGTACAAAAAGTAAATTATAATTTGTTTATAATTAACTCTTAAAGAAAGTTATAATTTAAATAATATATTGCATTTTCTCTAAAATCTATAAAAGTAGTGTATATTAACTTCCTTACATAGTATACCAGAAAGTATATTATACTTTCTGGTATTTTTATAAATCTTATTTTTACATCTATAATTACCTATATTAATGGTTTACTTCGTTCAATTATTTTGAGATTCGAAGGTATAGTAATTATAACAGATACCTGTCGGTAATTTGTGATACTATTTGTTATGATGGTGGGCAAGTTATAAATAATCAGTTATCTTACTCAGTGTAATAATTAACTTTTGTTTACGTTGCTATAATTAACTTTTTATCAATGTATATTATACTTATTTTTAATTTATGCACAATGTTTATAGTTACCAAGTTTATTGTATATTGCTCTTTTGATAAAACATTCAATAAAGAAGTAAACGTTTATGAGCACTAACGATGCTTTTAATGATATACACAACACATTTTTGAGATTAACAACTTTCTAATGAGATGAATCATTAGCTGAGCTTCGAAGAATAAGTACACAGTTTTGTTATTTTCTGTATTTTAATACTCCTATGTTTATGACATTTTTTAAGACTTATACCTTAACTAATAAGTTATATTTTGATCAATGAATTAATACCATAAAATAAATGTCTTATTTTTATTTTAAAAATAAATTCAATTTAATTTTAGCGTAATAGCGTGTACCTACCTAATAATATGTTATTTATCAAATGCAAACATTTTTTAATTTTTCTTTTTCAACATCTGTTTTAATTACATGTTATTAGACACGTATTGTATTATATTTAACATAATTGTTTAGATAAAATTAAACATATTTTATTATTTCACGTATTTTAATACTGCAATTGGCATGTGAATTATATGCCATAATAAATATTATTACAATTGTGTTTTTGAAATTGAAAATGTTTTGTGAATCGTTCAAAACTTGTTTTAAATAATTTAATAATAAATAACACATCATAATTTTATAGTTGCTGGCATTACTGCTGCAGTATGTGTGTGCTTTATTGTGTTTATCGTAATAATATATGGCTATTATGTGGTACTAATATTATAGTATTGAAAAATGTAAATTTTTTACAAAATTCAACAATATACGAAACATCCTTTTCCGTTCTGAGGAGACAATAAAACTGTTAGTTTTTGTTTTAAAAACAAACACGGTCAATCACCAATTCTAAAAAATGTATTATAACCGTGTTTATTTCACTATACTATTGCAATTCATAACCTTAGTAGTTCAATACCCACACCTATGGTGTAATATTAGTATCATAATAAACATACAATCAGTACTTCTAAAATCGACCCGAAAACAAGATTAACGAATATCGTGTATTAGACGTTGTAATAATAATAATAATTAGAAAATGGAGTGGACTTTGATTTTATAATGTATAGGATATTATAGCCGATGATGTTATCATGGATAATATTGTTATACTATCTATATTATGGTCCTTCGTGTTCATAGAAGTTGTTGTAAACTGTATTCTACGTGTACCTCCATTTTTTGGGTTAAATTTGGTTTTTGTACCTACATATTATAATATTTAATAAACTATTAAATACACTGCACATAATAATGGGGAAATGCATTTTAATATTTTCTAGTGTCATGGGTTTTGCTGAACAGTATATTATATTATATACCATAATGCTATATACAGTGTGACTCTCCGTCGTACGTCTCCATCAATAATTAGATTTCCAAATTGAGTTTTTGACATATGCTTTAAAAAAATAATAACCACGTTACAGAGCTACTACCAAAATACCTAAACCATATTGTTTTACTTTGAATAAAAATAAACTAATTGTTTTCCTTGACGTGTTATAATTGTCAAATATCAATTTTAAATAATAGTTACATATCTACGTTGGTGGTTATAAGCTTAGTAAGTGTGCTAGAATGTATATTATTGAAAAATTAAATTCAAATGTTAATAAATATCTTAGAACCACTTCTAAATTCTATTGATAATGTTTTTGAATATATAAGAACTAGATCAGTTAAAAGTATTACTAATATGTAACTGTATAAATGGTTATTATTTTAATAAGTATTCTAGATTTGAATCTATAAATATTTAAACTAATGTCCGAATTCGGTAGCTGGGAAGATCTTTCAAGTGAATCTTTAGTGAATCATTAGAGAAACTTTATCAATTTTCTTCATAAGTATCACACTCACCTCAATGTACATAGCCTAATATAACAGATTGTGAAATAAAACAATCCAAGTTAAAAAAACCATTATAGGTAGGTAGGCATATATGCTGGCAGGGTATGGACGAGTCACTCTGTATACGATAATATAATTGTATCGGATCAAAAATATACTCTAAAAATAATAAATTTACTTATGTACTCATATTATATAACGTACTATATAGTAATGATCATGAATTAATAATAATAATATGTCAGAGACTGCAACACTGCAGGCTGTAAATATCTAACGTATAATTATTACTGTTGGCCGCGATAATATTATAATTATTTATCAGCGCTATACCTATCTATATTGTATACGTTTTTCGTGATATTGCGAAATAAACTACCTAGTGGGTAAAGTTATTTGCTACTACAATATTATGACAGACGGTAATACATAGTAAAACCGATTTGTCGATATATGTTAACGTAATGACATTCATTATTATAATACGCATCGTTCGGGTGTACTCATATGTTTAACATATACATATATAGGTGTATTCCTAGATGGATAGATAATAATATTATTATACTACGATTTGTGCTAAATCTTACTGGTTTGCCTATTCCATATTTGCGGGCCTGCGTGGGGGTGGGTTCTCGTGACGTTTCCACTGTGCGTGTGCGATTCGAGAAAATATACCGATATGACGCCGCCATTTATCATTATTATTATTATCTTTTTTTTATGCTGCTCCGACACGGAAGGCCAGCGAAAATTGCAATCGCTAGTATAGAACTTCGATTCCTTCCATTCTCATAGGTTTAACGAAGGTATAGGATCATTAAGGTAAAAATGCCCCCCTCTGCATCGGTTTTGAATTCTGTCAGTTCTTACATTTATATACGTAGCTTAATCATCAACTAAGAGGTTATTATCTAACAATAATTATTAAACAGTTGGACTTTTCAATTTTAAATTTATACCTAAAAAAGTTTTCTTTGTAGTAAAATTGTAATTTATTTTTAAATTATCTCTGTCCCCTCCCCTCTAGAAAATTACCCATGTCCAATTCCTCCGACCTCCACCCCTTACAGATCTGATAACATTTATTGTGTTTCCTATGAGATTTTCATTCCCCCCTTCGACAATATTTGTGCAGCCAACAGTTGTAGTGGTGAACTGGTGATTTGCCTCTAAAATTGCATTTCTGTCCGCCCATATAATAAATTACACGCGTTCACTCCACCGTCGATAATATCCTTCATTTTTATTATTAGGTACCTATTATTCTTATTATTAGTTAGGTAGGTTCCTATATTTTTATTAGTAGGTATCTATTATTATTATTAGATATTTACCTATATTACTATTATTACGCTCTATTTTTTCTTCACAAAGAAGCGAAACTATAGAGTGGCTAAACGGTTATATGTTGTCAGAACACGAGATGAAACCACTAGTTCAAATTTTGAATAGGGCACATCAAAATATTTTTAAAAAAAATATTCGCTAAATAATTTACAGTAAAACAGGGGGGGAGGGGTTTTTAGTTTGATAATTAAAAGTGTGTACCACCACGAGACACGTGTCTTTAAGTACCTAGTGTAAAAAATCTCGATAAGTTTTTGAGTTTTTAAAAGTTCCAAAAATCAGAATCTGATTACATTTATTATCAAACGAATAAAAACGGGGGTGATTGTGCTTGGTGAATCACTCTGTAGTCTGTATATCCCTATCAACAGTACTACTATGGCCGCCTATACCTACCTATTTGCTGTAGTTGTCGGTGAAACACTCAACGTACCGACGCCATGTTTGAGAACGGTTTAACTTTTATTCATTATAATACGTATACTATAACGAGTGATACATGTGGTATTATAATGCAGAGTGTGATTGAGTTTTGTTCATACGTTGTAGATATAATGTATATAGTTACACAAAGTCGTCTGATGCCTTTGAGGCTAATTGCGTTGGTGATTTTCGTTTGCCTTTTAATATAATAATTCGAACACTGTTGTAAGTATTTTCGTCATAATATATACGAATAATGAACTATAATTCGTGGTGACTACTCATGCGCGTTACATCTCAGCTGCATCAATGGGCAGTGTTAGGCCAGACAGCGTTTGTCTTATTAAAATTTGTACTTGGGACACCGTATAATTCGTGTTACGATTTGTAATATACATCGATCGAATTTCTAGACCTTTGACACGGTACAAGGCTATCTAATTCACAAGATAACAATTTATGAATGTCTAACAAACTATTAATTTTTTTCTTTTCTTGATTTCACTAAAATTTCTTTAAAATGTGCATGAACATAAATTTTAATCGGAGCAGGTTGGACGTCAAAATCGTGTATAAGGGGTGAAAGATTTCCTATTCACCGATGAACCAGTCCTAAATTATGCATATTTTATGCATTTAGGTATACCAATTGGCAATTACTAAAATATGATATATGTATCAATTGTGTTGTATTAATAATGCATAAAAAAAAAAATTATTTGTGTTGCTATACACGATTACTTTATTCATAAACTAGCTGACACGGCAATGTTCCGCTATTGCGAGATTTCTCAGATATTAATTTAATATTTATTTTCTGGATGTTAAATAATTATTTTTATTTTGACCACTTTTAGTTACGTCTCCATGGTAATGTACCCATATAAATTTAGCATCTCCTCCGCGGATTCTTTATAATGTTGAAAAACAATTATATCGCTTACGATAAGGAAAAAGACTGCCGGCAACGTGGTAATAATCTGACCCTGTACTTTTAAGGTTACTTTACTTTCGTCTAGGCATTTTCAAAAATGAGAGTAGTACGTTAGTATTAACCTTCGATCAAATGTACAATCAATTACGCCTTCAAGTGATTAAACCCACCAACAATCAATAATTAATAAATAACAATCAAAATCGTCGCCACACAACAATATACACCGCACAAAATGTATATACAGGTATACAATTTACATGTTTATTTTTTTATTTTAATTAACAATAAATAATTGTTTATTAATTTTATCGTATTTACTAAATTTATGCCCAAAACCTTCACTGTGATGTCATCTTTAATTTAAAAAAACTGCACGACGATTGAATAAGTAGTTTGGGAGTTTAAACTGACCATACAAACAAATGCTATCATTTTATAATATATTAGTATTAGTATAGATAAATACAATAAACTACAATATATTAAAAAAAAATAATAATAAAATAAAAATTAGAGTTTTGTTTTTATTTGACACAACGTATGATGTTACGATGTGTCTTACACGATAGTAGACAAAATTATTATTTGATATTTATTTTTAATGTTTTGGAAACCTATTCACCCGTTTTGTTTTACATTCATTAAATTTAAATATTTAATTATTCACTTCCTACTTACCTATATTATTTAGTATAATACCTCCTGTTTATAATATTACATAAACATGTAATTATGAATTAAGTATTTTGATCGTGGTTCTAGTTTTGAACCGATTATTAAAATAAAGTTAAATTGAAAAATAAGGATTATAACTTTATGGGTTTAATTAATGCTACTTTATTAAAGAGTTTTGATGAAATTTTGAAAAATTAAAATTAAAACGCAGTTGGTAGTAGGCATTTACATAATACAGTGTATCTGTTTAGTTTTTTTTATACACCCGTTATTATTGAGTTCTATAATAAAATAAAATGTATGTATCGGTCTAACTATTTACTGTATTGACTATTGACAAAACAATAATAACTAATAATTGTAATTATACATCACAATAGGAATCTAATAAAATTAACGATTTGAAATATACATAGGTACCTATGTTATATGAATAATTATTGTATAAGTCAAATATTTTATTTTTTAATTGCTCATATATGCATTCCAAAGTAATACTACTACACTACTATCCTGCGCAGTGAAAAAATTAAATTTTAAACCATATTTTATTTTTATATTTTATATTAAAATAAATCATTGACTACTTTTAAGTAAAAATTACATACGAACAGAAATATATAATCTGTATAATATTATTATGTTGTACTCGCATATTACATAATTAATCTATAGGTATAATAATGCAATCAATAGGTAAATTGAAATATTTTGCAAACCAATTATGTCGGGAATATAATTATTCCTTCTATCGCGTGTGACTGTTACATGTTTTTCTACTGAACAGCAATAATCGAATACCGAAATTGTATTTACGTAAATGTGTGGGGCGGATATGTTCAGTGTTCTGCATAAACGGTTATTATCGTAAGTGCGTGTAACTATAACAAGTTTTCAAGATATAGGAATGCCAGTGACACTAAAAAAACTTGTTTTGTTTGAAACGCTTTATTATTTTAACAAAACAATTTCTAAAAACTAACTGGATGTTTATCTAAGAGTATATTAGCCAATATTGTAAATTCCATCTTTGTGGTGTTAGGTTAGTATTTACTATAGGAGATGCAGTTTCGGTTTCAGACAATTTATGGAATTTTAAATTGGCTTTAAGAACCAATAAATTAAATTTGGTACCTAGGTAAATTCTTATGAAGAAATTTGTATTTTTATAATACGATCTCCGATATTAATTATTAAATATTTTTATAATAGTTACATATTAGTATGACAAAATTGTCCATCAGACAATGCTATTTAAAATTTTAATAAGAATCACACCCATCATAATAAGCATGTATGATAATTAAAATATATGTATACATTCGTAATGCACTTATTACATTTTTATAAGTGTAACATTTCTTTTTTAACCAGAATCTGTTATTTCGCTAATTTATAAAATTTTAAATTAATGTAACTATTGACACATTTTTTTTTGTCTAATTAATTCGATTTTTTTAATAATGAAATTTATTTATATATTAATTTTGTATTATTATAATATAGTTATGATATTATTAAAATGTAAAATATCATGCCTTTGCTGAATATGCAAAGAAATAATAATGTTTTATCTGAAAACCGTTTCTCACAAAATTTAAAGGTATAACATACCATATGGTTTTACAGTGTATATTTAAAAATGTATTAACATTTTTTTTACATTTTCATTGAGTAACATTAATATTTAAACCAATGTCAATGTCTGTTATACATTTATATTATAATATTATATCTTTATTCATTATCAAATTATACTTTCAATTGTATGGCTTGTTCATAATATTAGTGTGTTGTTATGATTGTGTTCTTTTAGTAACCATTATATTATTTTATGTTCTAGGTAAGTTTCAAAACATGAATAATTATTACTATGATAATGAAACAATAACCATCTTTGGTAAGTAAGAAGTAAAAATACAAAAATTGCTTGTTTGCAAATAACTAAAATAATTATATTATGTACTTCTTGCATTAATTATGTTTCATTGAAGTATATAGCATGTAGATATCTCCTAGAATATTTTTTTCTTTTTGGCCCTATCTAATGTTTACTTTGCCAAAAAATTGTTTGGATAGTTTGCTCCTTGCTTCGCCTATATACACCGTGGAGTGCTCCACATTACTATGTATAAAATTAGACGATGATATTTTATGATTGTGTATCTATATCAGATCGAGTATTATTTAAAATTATAATAATGTTAGGTAACTTATACTTTATTTTTTTTTTAAGTTTCCTACTGTAGTTTTTTCACCAAAACGACGGTCTTAGGTCACTTTGAAAATTGGATTATATAATAGTTTTTAGTTGAAAACAATTATTTTTCATTTCGACTTAAACATCAAATAAGCTCAAAAATGTATACCTTAATGAATTGCTATTCATTATTATTGTTTTTTCTCATGGTTAGTTTAGTTTAACTGTGGTCTATAACATAATTATGAATACTTAGAATCAAATTAAAATCTTTAACGACGCCTGACATCAAATTATAATAATAAAATAAACCCTTATAGCTTCTTCTTGAATGTAGAAACTACTTGAAAAATATTATGTATAGTTTCATGTTTAGTATCATGTAAAGATCGTGTTTATAATAGTTTTATTTTATCTCTAATTATTTAACTATACCATTAATTGTAATTCCCATTTAAACAAGTGTTAGTATTTGTTCTTTTGAATAATCTTAGTAACAATTTATGATAGCTCATCCCATAGTAATAGCACGAACATTTTTTAATCAATAAAATATTAGAATAATATTACCTACCCAATATGCTATGTATTCTAATTCCATACATATAACGATGTAATGCGTTGAACTGTTATAGTATAACTTTACCCCTGTTAATATTTGGCAAACTAAATTTTTATTTATTTTCCCCGGGGGCCAATATCGAGTCTACCGAAAGATAGAAATGTACGCATGCATAACGTTATTACAATGACAACCCTTAAGTCTTAATACAATAGATAAACATTATATGACACTGTGTTAGGTGTATTTTGTATATGCGACGTATCTACAAAATACATGTGAATCGTTCTTGCATAATAGTGACTTGGCGACTTCGATTCTGTGTTCGGAATTTGTAATCGGTTTCTGTATCATATAGATGCGTTTAATAACATAACGTGTGTTATGTGACGACGGATTACCGAAAACTGATTTAGAATACAAATTACAAAATTACGTATGTCCATTGTATATTATTGGAGGAGAAGGAAAATATAAATGAAGAAATCCCTCAGTATACGATTTTCGAATACGAAATATCTTTAATAAATGTATTTCAGTGATACTGTAACTACTGTTGTTTGTTTCAATATAAATCAGTGCTAACTTAAAATAATACATTTATAGACTTATCTAACTTGAAGTAGGTGAAGTGCATATATTATAAGCTCTATACAGATTGTAAACGAAAATCGTCTTAAGAAAATATGTTCTTTAAAATATATGTTTGTATGTAATTATTCCATACAGTATTTACATAATATTATTATAATTTCTAATTGTTTGATTATTTTGGAAAAAAACAACGCTAAAATGTTCCTTTTATTGTAGTAAAGACAGTTTTAATCAAGGCATTGCACCTGAACTATACAGAACCCCGACACCCTTAGAAACCTAGAAACCCTTAAGAAATCAAAAACACAAAACCCTTACAACTCGAATGATTCTGCTATCAAAACACCTGAATTAACCAAAACACGAATAAAACATTATAGTAGTTAACCCGGAACCCATATATTTTAATTTTTACACTCCTCACCATTTTATATGTATTTCTTGCAGTTGATTGGTTTTTGTAGTTTGTTGCTTCATAATAACAACACTTTAAACGGGAAAAATTTCACAATAAATTGTAGGTATATATTCAATAAATATTTTCTTAAAAATAAAATCCAATAAAATCATTTTTAAAATTTCTTTTCATCTTAAACATTTTTTGGGGGCTTACAGAAAAACATTTTTCTAGACTACTAAATACCCGTATTAACCAGTATTAATCAAAATAATAACGGTTATTAACACCCAGTATTTAGTTTGAATTTTTTATTTGGGCGTTTGAACAAAATAATACATTTAGCACCCGAAACCCGAGTAAATGATTCTGGTGCAAAGCCTTGGTTTCAATTGAAAAACTGAAATTGAAAAATCTTTAAGGTAAACTTTTTTAGTATACTTTAATCAATTAATTTACAAATGAAACGATACAAGTCTTAATTTGCAAATTTAAAAACAGATTTAGATATCCGAATAAAAAAAAAAAAATGAACAAAATCTGACAAATAACTTGCAATTTGTCTAATAATAATACGTGTATACTGTATATTATAGATAATATAATTAAATTAAACAATAATAAATTGTCCAGTTTTGTAAATTTTTTTAAATACGAATGGTCATTACAATATAAATACTTGTACGTAATTGTGCAGAATGATTTCTGTACACGGAATAGTTGCAAATAGTCAAACAAGCAACAAATGTCCTGAATTGTCACTATGGTATTCAACTTTAAAACCGTCTAAACTATTATTCTGATGCGTAACACCTGGGTTTTGATGGGAGAAACTTTAAATCAACTTTGGGGTTTGTTAAGCTGTCCATGCTAAACAAATCTGAAGCTTTCATACAGAATACGTGTACATTTAAAAAGAAGTGTCTTTCTGTATGTAAAATTAATTATTTTAATATGAGGTAAACATGAACGATGAAGAATGCAATAAAATATTGGTTTGTAACTGAGTGCACCTTATTAGGCTAGAGAAATACTTGTTTTGTCCAGATATCATTATGTTATAAAATATATTTCGGTAAACAAACATTTTGCATCAAATGGCGGGAGATAAGGTAAAATTCACATACAGAAAGACTTCGATGACTAGGTGTACATTTATGAACCTACCTATGTATCATATATTATGATAAAAATTGTTTAGTAACCGAAAGTGTCATAATAATGTAATTATACGTATAATATAGAATCATCATATATACAGTTTAATTTATATACAAAGAAAAGTGTGTTAAAATTATATCTAACCAATACAACAGACCTATAAACAAGTAGTTTTTTGAAAGGACTTTATTTGCCTTTGCGATAGGCTTGATGACTTAAACTACAGTATGTTACGTATGGACTGTCAACCAAACACGCATATACGTTATCTTAATAAAAATAATTTACAAAATAAAATGGTCTTCATCATAGATTTTACAAATGTTTGAATATTATGAAATTCACCGCGTTACCTATAGATTGGGTGCAATTATATGTGTGTGTGTCTTGTGTATATTTTTCACATAAAGCCAATTGGAGATAAGAACGTTGGTGTATAATGGTTACTACTTATTGGTCAATAATGATAGGTGTCTCAAGGAGTCTTCTTGGCTTTTGAGAAGTTGGCAATTGTTGTCAAATAATCTACTTCGAACATTTAATATTGAATATTATTATAGCAAACTTGATAATAGTGGTCAAGGGTGGATCTACAGTTCCGAAATAAGCAAAATGTTCTTATCTTACCATAAATAACTGCAGTCCGCTAAGATTGCTTTCAGTTATCATTACAGATTTAATAAAATCCACTTTAATATACTAACATTTTTCACGTATCAAATTGCATTTACTTTTCCACTTATGTAATTTTGCTATGAAATATTAGAATTAAACAATAATAATAATATTATTATTATTATTATTGTACAGAATTATTATCTCCCTAGCAGTGGTGTAGCTAAATAGCCTATCTAAAACGCCGTGTTATCATATTTTTGTAATTTTAAATACATAAAATAAAATATCATGCTTAAATACGAGATACAAGAAAAAACCCCTTTAGTTGGTGTAAAAGATCAGGAATAATAAGTCAAGCTCGTATATTAAGTATACTTAGTCAAAATTATTTTTTATAATATATTTTATGATGTTGATCCTTAGTTAAATTAGTAATGTCTTACGCGTATGTTAACATACAAAATAATAATGTCCACCTTTATTATGTTTTCAACTTTTTGTTTTTATTTTATAAATAAATTCTATGCGATATAAAGTTGTTATGGCTTGTTTGTATTGGTTGACTTTTTCTGATTTATTGCAGTATATACATTTTATGTTTATGAGTATAATTAAGAATAAGAGTATTAAAATTCGTAACATAAACATTCGGTTAATAACTCTTAGCTATTGTTGAAGTTTATTCCGGCAGATGGCGACGCTTAAACTGTTTTATTTTATAGATCTAAGTAAATATTTTTTTTTATAAATATAATTGTAGCAGTAGACATTTATTTAAACGTATTACAATTTTAATTCAACAAATAATCATAAATTTACAAATATCTTAAATATTTAAAAAAAAACATTTAACAAAATATACAAAATCCAATGTTTTTTTTTATTATTATTTTTAAGCTTCGGCAACTGAGACCATTAGGTGGTAGGCTGTAGGATGTGGTACTGTATTGTTTTGGGACTGTAGGGTTATGGAACACGTGTGTGCTAAAAATCCAATATTAAATATAATGGTCTTTACACATATAAAAAAACAGAACTTTTTTATCAACTAATTTTTTAAAAATATTATTCAATTTTTTTTTCATAGATTTGTTCTGAATACTTTCCTGAGTCACCCGATTCTTCATTTTTTTGCCTAAGGGGGTATTAGAAGGGGTCATCAGAATTAAATATCATAAATTAAGTTAAATTTCAAAACTTATTATATATTATATGGTTGGTCTCCAAATAGTGTAATAATAACAAAATAAAATAATGTATATAAAAACGATGAGCTATTTCTAATTTGCTAAACATAATTAATACACTGATCACAAATTCTATTTGTTGAAAATTAATTTTTCGAAGTGTTGTGGAAATTCCGGTTGTCTGGTAATCATACTATGGTTTTGAGAAAATAACATTTTCGTTTACTAAAACGTGTAATAAACAAACGCCTAAAATCTACATAGTATTGTTCATTTTCAAATTTTTAGTCAAAGGATAGAAGATAGAACTGATTTCGCCTGATTATTGATAGTCTATAAAATAAAAATATTTAAATAATATTTTTAACACATTCGCGAAGCCGGGTTATTCAGCTATTACATTATAAACGAACAATATAATGTTTAATTAACAATTATAAGTGTTACAGTTTTTATGTCAGATCATATACAACTTATAATACACAGATATTAGTTATTGATTTATTGATTATTATTTTTTAGTATAAGTTTTCCGGATTGATGTTTAGAAATACTGGTATAATAATGATAGTATAAATAGTAAGTTGAAGATGACGTACACTGTGCATGATTATTTGAGTAAATTACTTGGTGGAAGTCATAACCAAAACGTTATAATTTATTCAACGTATCAAAATGTATTTATTATCATAATACTGTATAAATTAACAGTTGATGGAAATTAAGTAGGTCAGATATTTTCTAAAACTTTCTTACATCGTACATACCATACACTGCCACTGATGGTACGCGGAAGTCTATGTAGAGTGTAAAAACACAAATTAATACACAAATAGTTCATAGAAAACAATAAGAATATTTTGCAGATTTTTCATTTTGAAGTTTTATGTCGTTAGTGGTACGAGAAAAAGTCTGACAACCTCATTGTAGATGATGAGTACTCTCTTTCATGCGTTGAATATTGTATAAATAAAATAGTTGGCAGCGTTGTCGAGTTGTTATTAATCGTTTATAATCATTAAAATACTATGAAAACATATCTACAGATTTTTAATTTTTTGTTATTGATCTAAAGCCCTGCAAATATGGTCATTAGTTGTTTTTAGGAGGAAACGGTCGATTTGAAACACGTATTTGTATTTGTGGCAAGATTGTGTTTCTAAAAGCCTGGGTTGTAACCCATCCGAGTGCTAGCAACGACGGCCTGAACGTACGGTCAGAGCGTCGCTGCAGATTGAGCGTAGGACCGGGCCTCACCAAGCCACATGCCTATAGATTATTTATAAACCTAAGTGTATATTTTTAGTATGATACATAAAATCGTATAATTGTTACAATATTTTAAAATATTTAATTGGTTCAATTCAAATTGCTACGAATTAATTTTTTATTCCTTTTTTATTTTAGATATACAATTCTATACTTTGTATTTAAGAAAAAAAACGTAAGAAATGAATTTCTCTGATAATATCAGTGATTAAACATAATTTTTTATTATTTATGGTTTGTAATACTGTTAGCGCTTAAAATTCTAGTGTTGCATGATATAATTCTTTAACACCTTAAGTACTTATAGTTCAAATAGTTAAACCCCTGAAAAATTGATATAACTCTATATTTTCTTTCTAATAAATATCGCAGTATTATGTAAATAATTTAACAAGTACTATGATTTGATTATTAATATATATAATAAATTACAATACAATATTGTTTAAAGACTTAACTATTTGATAGGTTATGCTCTAGGATTATACAAATGGGGAATTGTTGCTAAATTATTGATAATATTGCCCATTATTATTGGATACAATACAAACATTGTTAGTTAACGGAAATTATGTAATAATATTATAGTGTTTTTGTTCATATTTACTATTCTAATTGTTATATTAAGACAACATTTGCCCAAAACAAAATGATTAATATATGCGGATTTACTAGAATACTGGATTTAAAGATCTATTAATTGAAAATTACTAAGTATATAGTGTATATAGTATGGTTAAAATTTATCATATTTCTGGATTACATGCAATCATTAAAAAACATATCAATATGACACAGATACCTAATTATTATTTGGTTATCAGATAGATATGAAATACAATTCCCTAGATATAAAAAAAATCCTTCAAATACTTACTTTAAATAGGATGTACGAAAATGTTAAGTTAAAAACATTGTTGAAAATTATTTAAATGCACACTTAACTGAATATACATATTACGATAATTGAATAATAGTACCTAATTTATGGTTATTGCGACTTACATTCAACACATTGTTTAGTTTCACATTGTTGTACACTTAATTGTTTTTACTTTCATTTGGTGCATTTTTTTCTACTAAAACGGTGATCAGACACTTGCGTTGACTCCTGATAGTATACTATTAAACTAAAAATGTGGATACCTACTCGAATAACCATTCCAAGCTCATGCGCTTGTTGAAAGCTTATCAACATTTTTCTGCGGTTGTCAGAGTTAAGTTTTACTCTTTCCGGAACTTTTAAAAAATGGCCTCTTTAATCATGCCATCTAATTAGACATTTTTAACATTGAAAGTGCTAGTTCATAACACTTTTTGAATACTCCTTGTTTTTACACAAAACAATGTTGAAATAAAATCTTTAGGTATGTCAATACGTTTCATGCTTCTATGAAAATCTAAAATTTGTTTCATTTATTGTTTGCCATTTATAACATTTTAGATAACCGCATACTATATTATAGATTTTAAAACCTTACTTAAAACCTTATTAATTTCAAAAAATTAAATAATCCTTCTTATCAATTATCTTATGCTACGATGAGTACTATTATGATCACTATTTATTTATTGACATTCATTTTCAAACACATTATAAATACTATATTGCATATTGTATGTACCTAACGTTAAAATGTACAAATAATGCCATCATTTTAGAGTGCCTGAATACCGGAAACATTGTAGTGATATACATTTATTGATTGTAATAGCATAATATTCTCTTTATCTTAATCGATGTTGTGTTTACTTAAGTTAATATAACACTAATTGACTCTTATTCAAATAAATATATTTACTTACTATATTTACTAACTCTTTTTAACAGTTTGTTATATACATGCATAATGTCCAAATTGTAATATCTAAAAATGTTTGTAATTAAAAACATAATGTTTTATAGGCACTTAAGTAATAAAAATGTTATAATTATTATGATTGATAATTTATTAGTTATAAATCAAGTTTTGTCAAACATAAGTTCATTTTTACAACCTTGTAAAATTATTGTTCTTATATTATTTTGTGATTTTGGTACTATGCAGAAAACCGTTAACTTGATTATACGAAATAAAGATACAATTGTATTACGTACCATGGCTTTAGATACTATATAGTACCTATACTTTAATATTATTTTATATTATTATACTTCGTGGACGCCTTATCACGAATCGTCTATCAACCATAACAGTACACACGCAACAATAAACTCATTATAATATTAAACGCATGTTTGATAAATAATAATAGCTACAGAGACCCTACATAAAACTGTTTTACTAAATGCTAGATTTACATTTACACTAAACGTTATAATATTTAAAAATAATAATAATTAAAACTCTTTTTGTAAATAATTATGATAATTCATTATTAAACGTAGTTATGTGTTATTACTTTCTATGTTAATGTAGTTGTATACAAATTACCTGTTATTATTACTTTTTTATTTGTATTGATCTTAAGCATCGGCAACTGCGGTCGTTGGCATTTTATAGGGGGGTATGGTTGGTTGAGAAACACTCTTATGTTGAGCTCGGATTTCTCACTAAACCCCTGGTGGTCACCCATCCGAGCATTAGCGACGTTTCGCACGTTGCGTAAGCCGATGCTTGACCTCAGATTCTGTTAGTGACTGATGCCAACCATCGAGTTACAACATGCCCTAATATTATTTTAACTTACCTAATATATTGTCACTATGAAAGCTGTGTACTGTTATACTTTATACTGCTGCAAGTTTATTATACATTTCTAAAAAGGCTAATACTCATAAATCAATTCATCGATGCGTCCATGAAAGCATTCCAATCTTTAAAATATCTTTTTTAATTATTGCGACTTAAGAGGTGATCTGCAGACAATTATTTTTAATGTCAGCCAGAAACAGCATAATAATTTGGGCGAACCATATTTGTTCCTCGAATGGTGTCCATCGTGGACATCACTTGTTTTTTTTAGGAATATTTCTAATAACGTATGTTCACTCTATGACGTATATGAGTTAAATTTTTAATTTAATGAACTGTAACGTATGGCGTCATTGCAAAGCCCACAATAGCATAATATGTTGCTAATAATTAGTTGTGTGACCAAATAGTTATTTTAGCAACGTAAGGAAAGTACTCTCCCCCTGACATAATTTGAGCATTTCTTAGCATGTTGTTTGACAAGTAAAATAATTAAAAACATGCCACGATGGTTGGATCAATGTAAATGTATAATTAAGTACTAAAAAGTTTAATGTGTTGGCGTTGCCATTATAATGTATTATAATTTTTTTATTTTTTTTTCTTTCTTTTGGATTATCACAGTTTATACTTTCTTAATTTAAGTAGAAAAACATTTAACGATTTAAATGGATCCGAAAAATAAACTTAACGAATATCATCTATATTTTTATAAATTTATATTATTCGAAAATTCGAAGTAGTATACATTGTAGGTTGGTAATTCGTATAGAATATTGAATAGATAGTTGTTTATTATTTTGCTAGTTATTATTATTATTAATATTCGTTCTTTGCTATTTGATATTTTTCCGATATGAGATTGGAAGATGTGCAGACTTATGATACCGCATAACACTGACAACAGTTGTTCATATTTAAAAAAAAACACATACTCATTCTATAGGTATATTATACCCTGCAATTATACATCAAACTCATTTTACAAATAATTAAACCCTTAAGGTATTCCCTGCCCTTCTCAAACCCTTCCAAAACGAAACCCATGTTTTTATTAAATCATTTCGTCTGTTTGTTGTTTTGCGCTGAGAGCTTTCTTCGTTCTATCTCATTCAAAGGTAATATAAGAGTTGTATAAATACAACATGTTAAGCCAGTAATTGAAAGCTGATTTTCACAGAATATACACAAGAAACACTGTTTTGCTTCAGGCTCTAAGTTGACCAGATTATAGCTATGTTTATTGGCTTATTACATTTCGTAGCACGAATTTAACTTAACAAATATAGACAAATATTTTAAATGTACGATTTAAGACTATATTCTGTTTTCTCCAAACGTTGTGATAAGACAATTTTAGAAACGTATTTACCGTATAACCTTAACATTATAAGAAAAAAATAAGATGACTTATTACTTTTTTTATATTCCCAGTACTTATTTTAAGTAAGAAGTCAATAATTTTGTTGTTGATGAATTATGAGGTTATTCATATTTATAATTACTTTTGTCTTGCAATAAAAATAATATATAAATGTGAATTTGGATAAATTTAAAATAAAGAATAGTTTTTGTTATTTTGTTGTCTGACCAAAAATTCAACATATACATATAACGTGATCACATGAAAAATAATTTTAACCGATAATTATAATTCATACGGTAGAGGTTACAACCGAAACAAAAATTATAACTATAGACTTTAATTTAAAATCACATAAAATCACATTTTTTATCGAACTTTATTTAAAATATTGTTTTTGTTATATATATATGTATACATTACATCTTATTCGATTCATTCCCAATTCTTTAAAATTTAATAATAAAACACATCAATCTTAACCTGTACCGAGATGAGCTAGCCGATGTGGTCACAGACCACAAATATTGGCATTTGTGTCTTGTCCAGATTTTTTTTTATTTATGAAGCATATAATATACTCAAGTTTGTATAGCCCCTTTTAAAACCTTTAAAATTAAATTCAAAAAATTAAGTATTAAGTGAGGGGAAAAAATTAATAATAAAGATACGATAAATAATTATGAACACATTCAGGCTTTTACTTTGGATATTCACATCACGGTCAAAATCCAATTTCAACAACAGTTTATCATCACTGTTATAGAAATACTTTTAATAGTGAGGTAAAAATACAGAATAATTTTTAATATTATTAATTGGATGCCTGTGAGAATAGTTTTTTTATTACTTTTTTTAATTAGTCTTATGTTTCAAGAAGGCTGTTATAAAAATGAATCTTTAAAGTTACAGATAGTGTAGGTCCAAAATAACAAATTTTTTGTTTGACAACTGACAAAGTTTAGTACCTACCTAGTTTTAATCTTTAAGTATTGCTTACACTTTTTGTTTTAGCTATAAATAATATTGTTGTTTGTCTAATATTCAAAAGTATTTTTTGATTACTTATGGTGAAATTCATCTTGCTACCACCAAAAATATATTTTATACATTCAAAATCCTTAAAAAAATATATGTTTTTGAATACACTCTGGCAGCAAAGTAAAAAATTTATTTTCATACCTAGTAATTAATAATTATTACTTATTATATTACGCATATAATATATAACATTTAAATCAATGAAGGTAAATATTAAGGTGTATAACTTTTAAATAGATTAATTTTTTTGGACGTTCTATAAACATTATTAATGACCCTCGATAAGTTTAAATATTTTGAAGTTCTTTTTTAAATGATTTTAACATCCAAGTCTTGAACTGGCTTTAATAGTTAATTATATTGATTAAATTACTACCTACCGTACATTGGACTTGTAGTTTATTACTATATTATTTTATTTTTACCATAAAAATACATGTAATATATTAAAGGTTATAAAAAAAAATGTTCTTCTTTAGTATGTGTATTATGACTATTAGTTATTATATAAAGCCTTTGCAATTGTTTTTTCAACTAATAGGAAAATTATTTATTCAAATAAAAATATAGTTTATGAATACCAATAACCCCAAATTATTAAGTATAGATACAGTTAATATAAATTCGAAGTTTGTATACAATGGTATACCAAGCTATATATTTTTCTTCAAATCGAGTGCTCAGTGAAATATTACTCTTGGTAGTTATTTTTATCGAAAAGCTTAAATTTTTCTTTTCTTAGAACAATAATATTGGTGGTATTAAAAATGTACATTTCATGTTTTTTTTTTGTTATAATAAATAAAAAAATAATAAATGCCAACCTCCAATATTTACGTGATTTTATAATATTTGATTATATGTATCATGGAAGAGTAGTAGCCGCAGACTTAAGTGTTTAAGATATATTTATTACCTAATCTTTATGTTTAACTTCCATTCATACTTTTCAATATTACAATATTATTCAATCTGTATTGGTCATAATTTAATTGAAATGTATAATTTATAATATTATGTACGTGGAACTAATCACACAATATTAATTTACCAAGCTGTCATGGTGCATAGTCTCTATTTAATCTATCTAAGGCGCTTTAATGGTCTGTATTAAATTTATCGTCTAACTACTCCAAATATGCATAACTGTAAAATCCACATAATATATTACTTTTGACTAGGTATTTGAAATACCGATTGTTGGCTACATGGGAGACGTTTTGAGTTTTAAAATGTATTTTATTATAATATGTAAAAATTACTATGCGTTAAATCGTTTAATATTTTCTAGTGTAGTGTACAACTTAATCGTATAACATTATAATAACTACAAAAGTTTTATTTACCATAATATACTCATAATTTAAATTTTTTCGATTAAAGCGTTTTTTGCCCATATTTATTCATGAATAAACACAACACTTACTATGAATATTATTATTATTGCTATTATTATACTATTATCATGGTCCTATGTTTCCCTTTAAATGATAATGTAAAACTGAGTGCCATCTATAAACACACAAACGCATCTAAGTGTAAATTTAGACAATAGATAATTGTTTAATAATAACAACAACAGTCAACAACCACATTGAAAACTATAATTAATCACACTTTATACTCTTTAACTTGCATAAAAAAATGTCATTATAGAAATTGTATTAAATAATAGCAATTTTGTCATGGAATTTTAAGAAGAAAAAAGTGTTTGAATATTTTGATTAATTCATAATTATAAATATACATAGGTACCTGCGGTATTCTAGTGTCTATTATAGAATAACATGATATGTTGATTGTTAATTTTTTTATAAATGGTAAATAAAAAAACAATTTTCTATCATTTGACTTTTAGTATTTTCCATGTGATATGTTTTATTATTAGGCATTCTCAATTTCACGAAATACATAAATGTAGTACAATGATATTATAACTATAATAACCATATGACAATAAATTTGTATAATTTGATTTTTAAGTATTAAACATATTATATTATGTTTCAAAAGTTTCAGTTTACCTCATTTATGATTAATGCATAATTTTTATATTGTAACATATAAAAAAAAAGGACTTAGGTCATATCAATATTATAATTTAAGTATCTTCAAATTAGTATTCAGAATATTTCTTCAGAATAATACATAAAACAGTGTTTATTAATTATTATTACCTATTGAATCAAATTAACTAAGCAACCCCCGCAGAACCCTTAAAATCATATTTCCAAAAACCAGATGTACACAAATAGAATTTGTGGAAATGTAATATGTCTTGATACAGTTAATAATTTTATCCTTATGTAATAACTTATATTAAGCTAGGTAACAGAGTTTGAAGTTTGTATGTATACCTAACCTACAGGTTATGAATCAATCATTCATTTTTCAGTACCTCTCATACAGTCGATGTCCTTTACATTTTGTTAGACAAAATTGGCAATGGTTGTATAATAACCTAATTAATTCCAACCTGCCATATTTGTTTCATGAAATTCGGAAGATCTTATGTAAAGGGTTCGGATAAGACGCATATAGTTATAAATAATAAATAAATGGGAAATACTATGAAGTTATCGACTTTTTTACAAACACAATTTTTTCATATATTGTTTTTATCATGGCTAATTGTCCATACTAAATACAAGAAACATGATATTGTTTCAGAACTTGTACCTACATATTTTTATTTATGAATAAAAAAATATTATTGTTTCTTTCAATGTGCATTTAATAAAATTATGTAGGACAGTATGTTTGGTCTCGGATAAACTGGACAAAAACAAAATTTATAATAATTATATTTAAATCGTTCGTTGTCATAACATTAATTTTTAATTTTAACTGATCGTACTACATTAGAATCCTATTGTAGAATTATAATTGTCGAAAAAGAAAACTTAAATATTTAGTGTTGCTAAAATTGATTTTGAGAACTAGAATGTGTATTTAAATTGTGTGCCCTGTGCAGATTACAATTCAACATTGTATCGCTTTATTAAATATATTATGTTTCAAAAATGTTACAATAAATAATGCATTTTTTAAGAATATATTTTATTATGTATGAATTTAAATGAAAACAAATTCAATGAATTTCAATTAAAAGTATACTATAATAAAAATAATAAAAAGAAAAAATAACAAGATGAACCACTTAAACCACTTGTTTTATTTCAACATAGAATGATTGAATAAGACTTAGTATTTACAATTTAACTAACATTCTTAATACCTACTACATCATATGCATTTTCTAATAATTGTTGATGGTATAAGAGCTTGGATTTAGATATACCTTGTTAATACCTAAAAAAACGTCACATAATACATTTGAAATCAGCATATATATTCATAGTTTATATGTGATCTTAATTATTTCTTATAGTGTATCAAATTGCCTGTATGCATAATCTTTATCTTAAGTACTTATGTATTTATTTTCATGTTATAAAGTTATACTACACAGAATGATTCACCAACCATTTTGGTCTTTAATAATGAATTTATTTGAATTTTTGATTTTGGAATTATTAAATATACTCAAAGACCACTTTTTCAAATGACAACCTCCCACAATAACTGTAAATTATTTAGTGGATAATTTTTTTGTTGAAATTGTTATATCTCATTCAAAATTTGAGTTGTTTTTCAGACGTCAAATGTCTCTGTACTAACCAAAGATAACAGTTCTTAAAAATGGTTTTAAAAAAAACATAAAATTGATGTAATATTGGATCTTGTATTTACTATACTTGGGCTATTTTTACAAAATTTCAATATTGATCATTTGATATGAATCTTTAAAATTTTAAATCATCATAGCTAAAATATCTTACAAACCCATCATAATATGTCTATTATCTTAAGGTAGAGTACAAAGTTAAATAACTCAAAAACTGCTAATATGAATTTTGATTTTCATACTTCATTAATTTTAGAAAAATTATCCACCAAATAATTTACAGTAGGAAAGGGGGGTTCTCATTACAAAACAGAAGTTTGTATCTAAACAGGATGCTCCTTAAATAGTAATAAACTTTCAAGAGTTTTAGAACAATATGATCTTTAATTATATTAAACAATTCCAAAAATCAAATCTTAAGCAACTCCATAGTTGAAATGAAAGGGTCGAGCATGCTTGGTCAATCACCCTGTATATCAAACGAAATCGATCATTTTTATTAGTTATTTAAAATGAATAATATTTGCATAGCATGTTCGATATAAAAGTACTCTAATATTAATTAGGAATGTTGTCATACCAAATCAATTATTTTTAAGTTAAAATATTTATTGCAAAAAAATATACAAATAGAGGATTGCAATTTTTAGATTAGTGATTTCTATTGCAAAAAAATATACAATATTATCTATAGATTTTAAATTAATTATAATTCATACTGTTAATAACTTGTAAAAGCTAATGTCTGAGTAAATGTTACAAATAAAATACTTAAAAGTATTTTGTTTCAAGATGTGGGATTTATTATTCAATGTTGGATATTTTAATTATTTCTGATTAGAAATTTAAAAATGATTGGGTATAAAGGAGGGAATAAAAAACTATATAATAATCATAATATTATCTAAGGTATCTATGATATAGTTTTTTGTTTATTATTTCTAGACTTGTGCAAAAAAGTAGGTATATTAAATTTAAATAAGTATATATGATACATTTTATACATTCAAATACAATTAATATTATAAAAAAACCGGTAAGTGTATGTTGCTTTACTGCATAGTAGGTTACAAGTGGGTCACTGTAATGGATGGTGCTAAATTTGAATTCAATGATATAAAATCATTGTAGTATACAGAAAACGATTCTGAGCTAAGACGGTCTATCAGCCTATAATATTACTTAGTAATTTAGTATATTTGATGATATTATTGGGATTTGAGTAATTTATTTTACTACTCGGCATTAGTACTGCAGTAGATTAAATTCATTTTTACGAACAATGTTCAATTTGATAAATGTTGTTAAAATTTGAACTTTAAATGATTATAAAACAAAATCGTAAATACGTATTTTTATTATTTTTCAACTGATATTGTAACAATATTTCAGGAGTCTTGTATTTAATTTTCAACTTTTTTGATGTAATATTTATTGACATTTATATAAAAAAAGAAAAGTTTAAGAAAATCAAAGCTTTTTAAAAGCATTATCACCAGAAGGTGATAACAGACACAAAACAAAAAACTAAAAAAAAACATTGATCATTGTAAAAGTAATACAATATTCATCACTTTGGCCAGAAACTAAAATAGCAAGTTATGCCAATCATTGGCGAATTATACTTTAAATTTCGAATAATTTTATGGGGGCCGATACTATTTTTAAACCTACATAGTTCGTAGTTAATTACAACATGATGACTGTTTCAACATTTCGAAAATATTATTATCTTACATAATATCATCACTACCTGATTAGCGTTGCATTGTTTTTATTGTTATTACTGTTGTTATAACTGTATAAGTAACTATTATTATTATTATTGTTATATACGGCTGGTTCGCGAAGAATGAATCAATAAATCAATTTATTATACACATATTGAACGTCTCACAACCGCAGTTTGTTATGGGCACGGTTATTTCAAATTTCGGTATAATCTTTTTTAAATTTGGCCGGTCATCCTCGATCGATCAAATTTCTGCATGATTCTTCTTTGAAGAGTGGTGACTCGGAATGTCGCTCGGTAGCAATAGCTAAAATGTAAGCCACGGAAAACCTAGTGGCGGCAGGTACCGCACGCATTATTATTATTGTATATACAATATACCTATACGTAGTAGTAGCTGCCATAAACGTCGTCTGTCGGCGGCGATCGGAAACCGTCGGGTCGTCGGGTTTGCGAGGCTTCATGGCCACCGCCGCCGTTCGAACACTATTGTTGGCGAATACGGCTACAGTCGATCCGACGTCGCGGCAACAGGCTCAATCGGGCCCAGCGTGGTGCACTCGGAACGTTTTTCTGCCGCCGCCATCGACGTATACAGTTTGTGTCGTGATTTTCCGTTTTTGATTTTCCCGTGTCGTGTGCTCGCGTCGAGTTTGAGAGCGATTTTCGCCGGTCTGTGTTGTGGTGCGTTTAGTTGATATATAATAATAATTATTTTTTTTAATGTTGGAGGCGGTGGGTGGGTTTGGTTGGCGTTCATCCAAACGGCCGAGCTCGGCTTTAATTTTAGATCCGGGGATAATGAGGAGTAGTAGGAGGAAGGCATAATATTTTGTCACCCGTTTTAATTATATTTTGTTTCCTATGTATTTTCTAATTGTCGATGGTTTTCGGTGACTTATTGCTATATTATACGATAATATACCATATATTCATTATTAGCCATGCGTTAGATTCGTTTTGAGTATTCTAGTGAAAACCCAAAATGTTGGTCTCTGTGTCCTAAAAAAATAAACCATTTTACCTTCACCGTGATAAATAGACATTTCAACGGACTGTTGAAAAAACTAATTACAATGCATCTTTTTTGAAACATGGGTAAACCTTTTTTTTCAATTTCCTCCATTAATCCGTTGTATAACACAATATGGTAGCCTTTAAAAATGTAGTTGTGTTTACGGTTTTAAGTTCTTTGTGACGTTTTTGCTTTGCTCTTTTTTTTTGAATATTTGATGTATAATACTTAGGACAAAGGTAAATAACATAAAAAAAATAATCGAAATTTGAGAAAAAGAGTCATATTATTGTAGAACGATATACTAGTTATGTATTTATAATAATATTATACTTACATTTTTTTTCATCTCAAAGCGGCATTAGTTTTACTGCAGTGCAAGAAAGAAAAATTTAATAGACGGTACGCGTTTCTCAAGTATTATAAATTTAAATAATATAATTACATTAAAAACCTAAAATATTTTTAACATGCTGTTTTATATTTTATATTAAAAAATATCATTACTGAACTTTTTTTTTTACGTGAATAAACTTCACATTTGCTTGCAAATCTCCAAATGTATTTCTTGTGCACATTTTGAATACGTTATGCTTATAATATTTTTTTTGTCCAATTCATGAATATTTTATACATTTTTTGATAAACAACACAGCAATTTTTCTTACTAATTATGACTGCACAGGAAGGACGTAATAATTAGTTAACGTAACCTGCAGTGGCGTGGTGATTGAAATTAAGTGAATTATTCAACAGAGTCAATTTTCCGATTTAAATTATTTCTACTTCCTAAATCCTGTATTCCTTGGATTTTGAATACAAATATATCATCTAATTTTATCATATAATTTTATGATTAAAAATAACACGTAACAAAGTTTAATTTTTTAAGTATCTATTGCAATAATTATAGCAATTATATAAATTAGTTTATTAAACACATTTATTAGGTGGGTATGTAGTTTGATTGTAAACTAGAAATTTGGGATGTACTCACCATGCCACTTACAATAAATAATGTTTCTGAATTAAAATCGAATTTGAACTTATTTAAATAACATAGGTACATCGTTACCAAAGTTTAACCAACCCAATTTTACAATTTGAAAATTACTTGACTTACTGTAACACAAAAATATATTATTCACAATTTTAGTTAATCTACAAATACATTATATACCAACACGATAATTTGTCCATAAAAAATTTATTATTCAAAAAAAAAAAAATCATCTTTCTAAAATGTGTTGTGCAGCGTAGGAATTTATTCGATTGAAAACATTGCAAATGTAATTATTTAATAATCATCGAATCTTCATGCATTTAATATTTTTTTTTCAAACCAAGTTACACTTGAATGTTTTACATTTTACTACAAATTAATTTGTATTCATAACATTCATAACATTCATCTGTTATGATTAGATAGATTAATTAAAATAACAATGATTTTAAATTTCTACATTTCATAATATCATGAATATATGAGTAATATGTTGATTTAATTGTTAAGAAAGTTAGAGTACCCATGATTTGTTATGTTTTTGTAACGAATATTGATATGACGTATCTGTGCCATAATGATAAAGAAAATAATATTGAACTGTGTCATCATTTAATTTTAGTCAAACCTAAAACTCTAATCGAATATAAAATTTCAATATAATTCAAATCCAAGTTCTATACTCCGTTAATAAGTGTTTTAATTAGTCATTCTGATCATAATCGTATTTCCGTCAACGTAAAATGTATTATATTCTGAAATATTTTTCAGAGGACACTCGATAAAAACCTTTAAATAAAACTGAAAGCAAACTGATTGTTGCAATGAAACATTTTCAATTGCTCGGAGAAAGAATTTTTCTATTTTCGTTTTATTTTCTATGATCAATGAAAAATTATTGTGATCTACTCGAGTGTACATTTATTTAATAGAAAGTCAGAATTGGTAAATTTGTTTTCGATGTTTTCAAAATGATGTGATTTATATTTATTGAATGATAATCTAAAAAAATAACTTTTTTGGTCGTATTATTATCTATAAATTTCATTTAAAAATAATTTCCTATAGAAGTAAATATTTTATTTATTTAATATTTTTTTTATTTCTCCAGTTATTCATTATGCATAATAATTAGGAAAGTGTTAATAATGTTATTGATAATTTAGAAAGTTATATCTTGCATTTTATCTGACATAGTTTAAATTTTATCAATATTGGAAAGGGGAACTATGTTTTTTTTTTTTTTGTTAGGCTTTGAGTATAAACTTTTTGTGAAATGAGCTTTTCAAATAATTCATTTGATTTTTTAGGAATTTAAAGAGTGAAATTTATGCCAGGTCATTTTAAACTAAATTAATTGTTGACTTGGAAAATTGTAGTTTGAAAGAAAATTCTTTTAAATGCTCAACTATTATATTTAAGTAACTTAATTAAAAAAATATATTAATTTTACCTACGGCGTTGTAAATGTAATAGATTATAGAAATGGTTTGATAATTGTTGATCGTTGTCTGACGTTACTTTATAAATATTCAAAAGAACCAAATAAATTTTAAATAATTTATGAAACGTTTACCCATAAATTATTATGGCTTAAGAACAAAGCTATAAATAACATAGATTTGTAATTTAAAGAACGGTAGGATAAAATCTATAATATACACAATAGTAAGCTTATATAGTTTATCTAAATGTGACAATCTATCTTTTTTTGTCAAATATAATATAACAATATTCTAGTCCCACTCGAACCATAGCTAGCGAAGCGAGTTGAAATATAAAAAAATAGCTTCATCTTTAACTTTCCAACAATCATGTTAATTATGTTTTAAAAATAAATATTATTTATTTCATATTATATTCTTTTATTATATCTTATATATTGTGAATAAATTTATTTGAAATAAAAATATTCTAGATCTAAAATCAATAATAATTTCATATTTTGATAAAATAATGGTTATGCTGTTTTTCAGTAGAAATTATTTGTATGTATTTTAAATTCATTAAATCTATCATTAAAAGTTTCTTTACAAATTTTCATACTCTATTTCACACATTTACTTGTACATGATAGAAACATAAATAATATCATTGTGACGACCAAAGTAGTTTTTATAATAATGATAATTTAGTTCATTGAGTCGTGTAGATACAAAGTTAAACGTTGGAAAAAAAATGCATAGAAAGTCTAAATACTCATGGTGTCCGTTAAAAATCTTAATTTTAATACGTAAAGGTACTTTGCGTGCCAATTATTTTTGTAAAAACA
Source organism: Myzus persicae (assembly GCF_001856785.1). Taxonomy (NCBI): domain Eukaryota; kingdom Metazoa; phylum Arthropoda; class Insecta; order Hemiptera; family Aphididae; genus Myzus; species Myzus persicae. The sequence goes on along the minus strand of NW_019100880.1, from coordinate 308,568 downwards.
AGTTTACAACTGTTCAGTACAGTATTTTTATTTTATCGTAGATTGTATAGAAATAGTCGTGCAGTAAGCGTTGAACATAAAATACGGTACATATAGGTATGTTTCTCTCATTATTAATATTATTCCTTTTCTTTTTTGCTCAAAATCGTAACGTGTTTTATCTATTGCTTAAAAACTTAGTTTCCGTGTGTAGCGTGACCCTCGTGGTATAAATTAAAAACGCCCACTGAGTTATTTACGCTTTTGTTCAGTGATATCTCCGCTTCAAATTGATTTTCCGATAATAATCTATCCGGGCACCCGACACGTAAACTTCTGTTCAAAAGTGTGTATACGGGTAATTGGATCGTTGCTTTGTCGTAACAGTAACCTCCGCGAGACGAAAAATACCCACCGGGCCCTTTGAATTTGCAATTCAAATGACTCCTTCCCCCGCGCCATGCCATCAGCCATATTCGCTACCGTTTTACTTTGCAGATTTGTCGAGCCACACATCGTTTCGGCGTGGGGATTTGCTCTTCAACATTTTGCCCTTTACGGCCAACGTGCTCGGTACATCCTACAGGGCTAGGGATTACTGTGGGATTCTTAACATTGCCGCCAGCAAATCCTGGATTTCAATATCATATATTATATCTGCGGCACTGTACAAATATGACAAAAGGGTAGTATATAGGGACCGGATCGTGGAATACGGTACTGCTCGAAAACGTACGATTTTAAATCCGAGTAAAATTTTCAGAATTTGACCACGGCCTTTCACATAAATGTTTCGCAATTGAAATGCACTACTATGCAATGTATACGATGTGCACCTACGCCCTGCGGTCGAAGGAGTTATCGCGTCTGTTACTTTACTTACCAAAAATAATTCAGAAACATCAAACAAATTAAGTAGCGTGAATTAAAAAAAAATGTACTTCGTCTACCACATTCGGATCTCATATTTATCACTAAAAGTATCTACTAAATGTTTAGAGCTTAAGTACTGACGTTAAAAGTTTAATTACAGCGAGACGAAAAGCAGGCTCTTTCACATTCGTTTGTAAAGTTGTATAACCTAATCATTAAGCAACGCTAATTAAATTATGTGAACATAAAAACATGTCTTGAAATAAAAAAAATAAAAATATAAGAAAAAAAGAATAATATTTAAAATCAAAATTTAAATATGCCTTTATAAAATAACCAGGGTTTTATAAATTGTATGTAGATTACCTACTATTTTAGAACATTTTCAAGTACATGTATTATGTAATACCTACTTGACATAATATATTATTAGATATTAAACTTGCAAAACCATTTAGTTATTTTGACACTCGTCAATGTTTACGCCACTGAAATAAACAATTTTAAAATTTTTTTTTATCATCAACCATTGAACGTTGAACCATTCGTTTCTCATTTGTAATCATTTAAGTCGTATACCTAAGCAGTACACCGTATAACAGATCACTAATGTATAATACGGTATCTAGTGTCACTGTGTTCCTTTTGTATACATTTTAAATGTTTATAAATGAGAAACGAATGGTTTGATATTTGAAATGCATAATATTATGGCACATATTGATGTTTTGAGTGAAATATTATTAGAATTGATAGAATTTAAAGTTATTATTTTCATGATAATGCCAATGAATACTCTTATTGTAACAGTTTATTAACGTAAATGTATTTATCAAAATGTTTATTCGATGCATCAATTTATTATTTTAACGATAATTATTTTTAGTTTATTATTTTGTACCCAGTTAATGTTTCATACATTTTTATCAACAGCAAATATATGTATTTAAATTATAAAACACGATAAGTATTTATTAAAAAAAAAATCAATAATAATTAATAACTTAAATTGAAATCGGTAAAAGTTTGTGATAACATTTGACGGTCAGCAATGTTATCTCATTCGAATCCGCGTGTTTGATTTGTACAACACAATTATTTAAGGGTCATGTCAAGTCATCTGTATAAAACCAAATGAAACATTTCGTAAATAACCTCTTAAATTTGTAAGTGACAAAAGTAGAATGCTATATGTAGTAGGAAACTGACCGTACACATTTTTCATTAAACTCCGTCTCTGGAAGATGTATCATGCCATTAAAATATATTTATTTGCGATTTTAATGAGTTTTTTGTTTGTTCAGTGACCGTGCGTGTGTACCACTGAACAAAAGAACAGCTATGTAATATAAATTTATAAAATATTTATAGCTTTTTGATTTGCAGATATCTGGCAGTGTCATAATCCTTATTATCGTTTATTCTAACTGATAGAACTGACAGTCGAATATGTATTTTTTTTTTTACACAGGTTTGGGTCGTCAAAATATCTATAAGCGGGCAGTATTGTAATAATTTTATACATAGGAAATTAATTTATCTTGTTTTTTTTTGTTTTTATAACATATAATATTGTTTTATCTTCAAATATTTTCTCAACAGCCACACTCTCCCATATCAACTTTTTTTTTTTATAAAATTACATAGTATGGGAAGGGAATCAAAATGAGCATATTTAAAACTTGTATATTTCATCTTTGACACTATCGATCACGTGCACAGATTGACTTAAGCATTGTGTAACAAAAGGTAACCCAAACATGCAACAACTATCAAAATGACTTCGAAGAACGATTAAAACCCATTGAAAAACAGAAGTAATTTGCTGTAACCATCGCTATTTTACATTTCTACGTATTTGTGTTGTTATTTCAGTTTCGCTATTAGTATGTACCGAATAGATATCTCCTCACCCTCTGGATCTAAATTTCATCATAATGTGGGTGGATGGGTATTGAGAATGGGTTGGGGAATCCTATTAATTGGGGTAATGAAAGAACTATTTCATCTTCGCCGTTTTCGATGGCGTTTTTTTTATGTATTTTAGGCATTTCGAATAACCTCCACCGCGTCCTCAGAGTAAAATAGGAGAAGAAATACTAAAACTAGTCCAACGTTACTTGAAAAATGACTTCAAAAGACGACCAAAGTCCAAAGTCAAGTGGCAGTCTTCGTAAACCATTTTTGTTGACGGCTGGTTCCAAAAGCGTGGACGACCAGAAGACCCGTCATGACAGTGGTAGTAAGGCTTCACTATCGTCCGTCAAATGGCACTCAGCGCCGGCCACAGAACGTGAAGATGGAAGACCGTCATCACCGTCCGCACACAAGTCGACATCAGCGGCGATCGAAGTGTCCACTGCCGGTGGTGCCGGTGGTTGGAGACCGCTTCAGAGGCAAAAGGTGGTGACCGCGGCACCGACGCTCGAAGAGGACGAGGACGGACGCCCTTCTGTGACAGCGGCTGCAGCCGACACTGACCGGTCATCGCGAAAACGGTCAGCGGTGGTGCGTCGCGGTTACAGTTGCCAGGAACCGTGCGCTGCCCGCCGGCCGATGACGATGAACAATTGCGGTTGCGTGGCCGTGGGCGGCGTAGGTGGCACCATCACTGCGGCCGGCGAGAACAGAAGACGCTGGCTGTCGGCGGACACGGGTGGCAACGGTCATGCGGTGGCCGGCACCAGCCGGTCTATGGAGTGCCTTCCGTCTCCCCAACCGCCGTCCACGCCACACCACCTTCACCGAACCAGCTTCATAATGGCCGCGGACGACCGAAAGTCTCTGGACAGTGGCCTGGACGACGTGGCGGCCACGGCCGCTGCAGCTGAGATGGCCGACCGCCGGCGTGGCATATTCGCGTCCACCCGGACATCCGTGCCGTCACACCTGTCGCTCGCCTTGCCGTCGTGCGAACGCCGCTTGACCATCTTGTCGCCGCACACACACACGCCGACCACCCCCGCCTTCTACTCGACGTCGGCGTCCACCGAGACCGCTTGGCACTTTTGCACATCATCCGCGGCGGCTGCCATGTCGTCGTCCACTTCGTTCGCATCCCACTCTACCGCGGCCGCGTCGTCCATGTTCACCTCCACAGCTGCCGCAAACGCCGCGTCCACCTGCAGGCCCCGCAAGAAGACACGGCCCGGCATGGTGTTGCCGCGTCTAGTGCTACCCGGAAGTTCCGACTTGGACATATTCTCACAGTAAGCAAGTGCCGTTATTTTATTCGCTGGTTATTGTTCAACCCCTAAACCCTGTAACCATCGTGGTCCCGAATATGGGTTACGTATCTTTCTGAGAAGTTCGTATCGTTAAATAATTATTATAATTTTCGAATCGGGGTTTTCGTTAATTTTCTTACGATTTTTTTTTTTTTACTAAGCATAAACGTCGATTACTCGTACTTACCTACTCGAATTTTAATGGCCTCAGAAAATTTCCAAAATTTCTTAAGATGGACCTCTAAAAATATAGGACACATCATAGTATTCCATATTTTTTCGAAAATAGTGTGTAGTGTGTAATGTATATAGGTCTTTTCTATCGTAAATTGTGTTATTTAGCTCACTTGGTTCGTTGTTGGTATCAATTTTAATAGCATCGTTTATAGCTCATATAAAATATGTATACAGCCGTTTAATGAAAGTATAATATTATTTTTAACCAAAAACAATATTTTGTTTAAAACGTTTTAAACGTGCTGCGTGAATAATTTGTAGTTTATTGGCAAAATATTTAAAAACAATTAGTTTAATACTGCTAATAGGGTTTCTTAAAACTATATTTTTATAACGCCTACAACATTGTTGGGTTTGTTGTTTTATGTTCACCCCACTGACAATGCTGAACTCATCAACTTTATTGCCAAATTATGTATTTTTACCACAAGCAATTATTTTAAACGGTGAGTATTTATAAACCTCAACACTGACAAATGTATAAACATTCATTATTGCATCTATAATCGTAGTAAGCTTCATATTAGTATAATATTATCTACTTTGGTTATAAGTATATCTTCATATACGGTCCACTGCACAATCTTAACAAATTTTCTGAAACCCAATTTTTGATTGACCTTCGCAAGAAGAAATACGTATAGTTGACTTTCATAAAATTAAAGAAATTTGTACCTAATAAATAACAATTGCATATAAAGGTCACTTAAAAATTAAAATTTTTATTTATCGAAGAGTAAATAATATAATATACATATAGATTATATAATATATAAAAAATCATATTATACACACATTCGATTGAGTAATTTCTTTTTTTTGAGGTATCTAATTTTGTATTTTTTTTAGGTAATTCATCTTGTTGTTTTCGGTTCTGCACCGATCAGGTCTGAAACGATGCAGTTCATATACCTATCCAATGTCAACAGACAAACATTCATTAATAATTATAATTATTATTTTAAGTCACAAAACAATGACGAATTTTACTCTAACCTGCTTCTAAGTCCCCCGAGTGCATTATTATCCAACCATTTTCTTGCCTGTGGCTTAGTTTATTTAATAAAACTTTTATACAGAAATATACCGATATATACCGTAATATATATTACTTTCTTAAAAGTTAGTGATCATATGTAGTGGTTTTCTCCTGTAAAATATATTATAGAAAACATTCTATACAAAAATATAACTTATACAATTGTTTTCATCCTATAATAAAATTTGTTATATGGAATTAATACGAAAAATTCAAGCCGTATTTATTAGAAATTACAAATCAATTCGTTTTGACCTGAACACTCAAATATTTTTAGAAAGGTAGTCTAAACAAAAAAATAAATACTAATTTTGTTTTTGTACTTTATCGTATTCAACGTGGTATTATAAAATTATAGTTGGACTGTACCTTAGTAGCTCTTTTATTTTCAAAAATAGAAAGAACGGTGTCTCTGCTTTAAAACTCCTTAGGGGGCTTTTAAATCGTTCAACTACTCTGGGATCTGTTAAAATGTATACGGCAGTAACTGCTACGAGGTCTCACAACCATAAAAACTCGTCTAAAATTGAATTACTATACTTTGGATACCGTTACCTGTTAAGGATTTAAATTCAATAGACAATCGGTATCGAATGAGAAAGTTAATCAGTTCATTAAATCTAAGTTAGAATTAATTTAAATAGCTGCCAAGTGGTACCTATACTTGGTCGTAGGTATAAATGTACATTTTGTGAATTTAAACATTTTTATTGTCGATTTAAGGAATTCATTTTATTTGATAATGCTTTGACTTTTCGTATGCAATAAACTGTAAAGTTACTTCAGAATGCATTCTATGGCGGATTTGTTCACGTTTGAACTATATTTATTACTGCAAACAGTTTTAACATTTATTTCAAATTCTATTTTTTATTTGAAACACTGAATTTACTTTATTTTCATACATACATTCATACATACATACATATATGCCGTATTTGATATAATACGAAATATATCAAAACTTTTACAATGTCTTTTACGAATATGGTGTTGCGTCGTGTTCGTTCAAATCAGTATTTTTTTGTGGCTATAGGCAGATAGTTACTCTATTGAATAAACAATTTTTACATTTTTCATATTCTTTCAAATGTTGTGATTGTATGTGAGTTATCCCCCCCTCCCAAAAAAAAACAACAAATATAGCATTATAATTAATAATAAATTGTTAACTCTTTCGAAGTAGTTACTCACGATAACATGCTTCAATCAAAATATCATATTTACCTTTCCTTTATGCATTACGTTAATTAATTAGTTCAATACAATTTAACTGATTCGTTTATTTAAATACATCTCCTACATTGTACAACGAAAAATTTAAATCAGCTATCTATTAAATACAAAGATATAATACAAAATATGTTGTGACAGAAATAATGTCAGATTCTGTTTATGTTTCATTCTATATTGTAACACAAAAAAAAAAAAACTGATTGTCTGCAAAAAATATCTCAACAACATTGTTGACATACTTGTTTTTCAGTTTAAAATTGATTCAACATAGAGTAAAAAACGAAAAACAAAATATTATATTGTTGAATATTATTTAGTGAACATATAGTGATTTGATTTTTCTCTATTAAGTTTTTGAAGAGGCAAAAAAATGGCTTTATTTACACTTACTTTTATTATCTTTATTGTCATTGCTTAAAATTTATTTTATTATAACTCAGTATTTATCCATATTTATTAGGTATATAGATAAATCTACCCAAGACTTTTAGATCACTACGTCTACTAAAAAAAAAAAGATAACGAACACAATAAGCTTTTAAAAAAAATCCTCTTTATAAAACCATAATATTGCAGTATGGAACTCTAAGACATAAGTATTTTAAAGCATAATAAAACTACGTTAGATAATTATTTTATATACTTATTATTACAACCTAGTATCTATATCTTCTCAGACTTCAAGAACTACGTTCATTTTTATGAGATCGTTAATTATCGTTTTTTTTTTTTTTTTAATTAGAGCTCACTCCGGTGCTTAACAATTACAGCTCAACGATTACAAATAAAAATATATACTTATTACAGTCAATATAATTAAAACTGAACAAGACAATTAAAACAGTAGAGTAAAACATTTGAGTTTCGAGCGAAATGGGCAAACATTTTGTTTAGTGTTAATTTCATTTCGCTGAGTTCATTAAGATGGAGGTTGTTATGAAAATAAGTATACCTGCCGACGAATTATTGATTTTGCGTAGGCAAAGAAGTGTAGATGACAATGTCATAATTGTTAATAAGACTGTAACTCGAACGTTATAATATCACCGCTATTTATTAACTTAAATTTTTTTTATAATTCTCGTTTTCTATAAATGGTTTGCATGATTCATATCACGTTTCGATGCATATAGTTCAAAAACGGATTCTATTCAATATTTCAGTATTTTAAAATAGGGTACGAATTAGATATTAATTATTATACGCATGGCTGATAACAATTTTGTAGGAGATTACCGATTTTAGTTTTATTTTCGTTATCGGTTTGGTTGGATAAAAATGGTCTTTGATATCGGAGTTCATGAGTATCCGAAAACTCTTGAGATAAGAGGTTAATGATTGAAAACATATAAAAAACTTGTTCAACCTTCCATGTACAATATTAATTTTGATACAAGAATATTTGATTAAAATATAGTTGTAATTATACTAGTACGTATACGTATTTAATCGTTATTATAAATTGTGAAAAATTAAAAATACCAGATCGGTTGAGTAATAGACCGTGGTAAATAACATTAATACCGCAATCAAACTTTAATAAATTTCAAATTATTATACGCTTATACCATACAATAATATTATACTGCACTTGCATACTTGACTTGTACTCGTAGTTGTAGGGTCCTAAGTCAAACTCCCAAGTCTATATAAGAAACCACATTTTGTTCAACTGCTCCTTCGAGGGTTCATTGTGCATGGATGCGTAAGCTCCTACGAGCTTCCGGAGCTGTCGGGACTCCGTAAACTAAGTTCACGTTTTTAGGAAATATTAACTAAACTTTTCTAAGTAAAAGATGGAATGAAAAAGGTGTGGGGGCAAGTACTACGCGTTGCTCAACCTTTATATTTATAGATATTAATTGTATTTAGATTTTAGATTTTTAGATTCTTGAACTTCTTAAAGGATACTAATCATAATGTATTGTGACTCGTGTATCGTATATGTTTGTATATGATCACATAACTATGCAATTATTATTCTTCTTTAAATTTGATAACATAATATAGTACTGCTATCGTCATTTATATAATATGCATTGAACACAATTTTATCTAGGTCAGTTTACACGTTTAACTTTATTTTATTAGGAAATGGAACATTGGATGTAACACATGAATTATTTTACAGTCAGGCAATAATCTGTTGCTCGTAAATAATTGTTAAACTAATATAATATTTTATTTGGTTTATTCCGTCCAAAGTTATAATAAAACCATTTAACTTGTATTAATTGTACTATTAATTTGACTTCGTACTATAGTGTACAATGTACCTACATTACACTTTAAGATTTAAGAATAAACAATATGATTTACTTAAATGTAAACTAAAATCACACGATGTAATGCAACTGAATTTATACATTATATCGTGCATATTTTTTTATAATTTTTATTTTTCATGTTATACTATGCAGATTATGTCCAAAAATCATTATTTTAATTACGTTAAAAAAATATTCATATCGCAGTTAGAAAAAAATTAATAGGCGTACCAAATTTTTGTTATTTTCCCTAAAATATATTTGTAATTTAAAACAAATATGACTGAATCTTCTTTTGTGATTTTATAAATTTGAAATAATTACATGTTTTGATAAAAATTATTATAAAAAAAAACATTTTTACTATATAAATGGGTATATAACATTTATCATTTGTGTTATTTTTACATAGACCACTTGTTATTAATAGTTCGTTGTACGTAACAAGTTTTATACAACATAATTTTATCTTAATGTGTAGTAAAAAAATATGAGCTTATAACAGAACTTGAGGTATTTGATAGTGGATATAGTATTTTATTAGTATAGAAAGTATATCTTTTTACTTTCCGCTTTTGGAGTGTATACTTTTCTTTCGAACGTTGAGACACGAAATTCATTCGTTTTACTAACAAGGCACCATACATACTTTTTGTCATTCAACAAAATCATCATCACAGCTTATTTTTAAGTTGTAGTTTTTAAAGTTAGATGCGTATTTATTTTTAAATTTTGTTTGTGCGTACAATAGTTTTTTTTTTCGAGATAACAAAAACTTTTAGTTGTATTATTTTCGTTATAAAAATATGTCTTATAATGAAAGTGCATTAAGTTTCCAAAGCTTTCGAGATTAATGCTATTAATGTGGTCTTTAGAAAAATTAGATATTTGTCTACTAGCTACTTCATTCTGTTAGTACAATAGTATCAAAACACAACAAATTAAAATCACCTACATTTGTTTACTCATGTATTGCACCGACGTTGGTGATCAAAAAAAAAAGAAGAAATTTACATATTAACTCGAATGAAATTTATTCGAATAGTCAGCTTTACATAGTACATTTACATCAAGTCTATGTAGCACAGTTATGTGATTTATTTAAACACGTCCGAGGGATAGAAACAATGGTTATTTAAATAATGGCAAATTTACGAGTTACACATTTAAAATATAATACATGGTCGACATAATACACTCATTGACAACTTAAAAAAATTTAAATTTCCATTATTTAGTCTGTATAGCATAACAAACATTTTTTTTGACGATGTAGTAATCTTATGAAAAATTAATTTATATTTCTACGTTATAGGGCTATAATACTTCTTATAATATCGTTTTAGTTTCATAATGAACTGTTAGTAACTGTTCATAATGAACCTTACGTAAAACTGTGTAATTCAATATTATTACTACTTCAAAACTGAAGTGAAGTAATATTATTATATCCAACCAAAATATGGTTAGATATAAATACATGTATAAATATTTTTTTTTCGAGAACCACAAAAAAAAAAATTAATTGACACATTTGTACTCAACACGAGGACTAAATACAAAGGCCATCTCCATTCGGTGAATGATATTATTAATATTTTATTTTTTAGTATTATATTTCATAACAAAACTACAAAGCTAGACTCAGTTTTCAATTCGAAGTTCAACATACAGTTTTCTGAGTTCTCATTCTATTAGTTAAAGTATTAGTATATTTGCTCAACTTATAATTTCAAATATTTTATGCATTTCTTAAGAACAAACCAATAACTTGTTGACATAAATAGGTTTTGTGTTTCAAAGCATTATTTAAAATCTCCGGAAATGATTAATAAATATTCGGCTACTATTCAATCGTGTCTTAATGTAAAATACCAGAATCATTTAAAAACTGACATCATAAATGATAATAATTGTTATATTGATTGAAAAAAAATAATGTTGTCTATTTCCGTAATCTCTATGTCAGCCTTGTTTCATGGAGTCCAGCTGTCGAGTGCACCGAGTTTGCAAACGGTCCCTTCAGTGTACTCAAACTGACGCGACAGGTCAAATCTGATACGTTGTTAGTTAAGGACTTTTTTCCAAGGAAAAAAAAATAAATTGAAAAACGTCGCATTTTGACGATGATTTATTTGTGTCTGTAGTCGGTCAGCCTTTAAAAAACCGATCTGTCAAGGGGAAAAAGAAAATGTAAAGAAATGTTTAGCCGTACAGGCGGTGATATAAACATCCTCTCACATTTCTTAAAACACTGAAATCGGTTAATGTTGTTTGTGTCTTTGGGGACAATAGGGGAACCTGAGTGAAATTTGTGGTTTGTGTGCGTACTTAGCTATTAGCTACGGACTCTTGGGATACGTGCACTACGTTATATCGCACAGAATGAAGGATACAATCTAAATTTGCTTAGTGTTCCCGATTCGAAAAAATGAATGTTCTTCCATTAATGTTCACTGCCAAAAAAAATGTTTTTAAAATTGATTGTTTTTATTATTTATAACTATTTTTAAGAATGGGTTTATCAATTCATATTTTTTTCATTTTTCGGTTAAAAAGATAAATAACATATTTTAGAAGGATCCTTTACATACGTATTTAAAAAAAAATTCTTGAAATTTAAATAAATTTCAACACATACAATATGAATATTACCATCACTTAATATTTGTACTCTTTAAATTTTGTCCTGAAAAATATTTATTTTGTTTTAAAATATGCTTCGTTGACGAATTGTTGACGCATATAAAGTTTATCCATTTTTTTTTAAAAATTATTTCTTAACAATAGTGAAAAATGTTTATATTACCTACCAACGTTAAAAGCAATGATGTAAAAAATTATTAATTATTTGAAAAATTAATTATATAAAAGAATCACTGAAATACATATTTTGCAATTTGATAAGTTAGTATTATTATATAAGAATTTGTTTTTCGTATTTTCATATTATTGTTAGATATCTGTGCAATATTTTAACTGGTTTAATATTTTTTTATTTATTCATCCAACGGAATACACAAAATTATTTTTACTTACATCATACACATTACCTGGGTAAACACAAGTAAAAAGAAATTGTTTTAAAATATATTTGTATTTTTAATTAATTTTTTTGTATTTTTTAGTATTTGTTTTAGTTTATTTTTCAAAGTTATTTTTATTGTCTATCCAAATTGTATACACATTGAACTTATGAACAATAACACTTGCTTTCATAGTAAATTTAATTTATTTATTCCAAAAATAGTGATGTATCAAATTAAATTATAACAATACTCCTGATTTTATACAGCATAAAACTTTAATATTATAACAAGCCGAAGGAAGGTTGATAAGGTGGAGTGAAAACAATATTGATTATGGACGGTAATTTCCATCCTATTTAAACATCAAAGTTTAGAACTTATTAAATTAATTAATTTTACTTATAGTGTTAGTATTATTCATATTTTAACTATTGAGATATATACAATATATATATATATATAAGTATATATGTATGTAAGGTGACGAGAGTATTCTTAAACAAAATAATTAATATAAAATATAATAAACACTTAAACTAAAAGTTTAAATTTATCAACATTCAACATATTATTTATAGGTACCTGTTATAATGACAAACCATGAAATTGACTACACAACAATACTTTTTTCTTATTTTCAGTTCTATAAATTATTAATATTTGCTTTTAAACTTAGGACTCTATATGTACAATTTATAATAGTTATTAATTCAATTACATGATGAGAATTATTTTACTAATTTTTTATAACATGTGTTGTCATAAAATTCAATTCAACAAATTATTTTATGATTGAATGATGAATTCATAAGAGTGGCTGTACCTACATAAAAAAAAATATTATTACGACCTGAAATTCATATATTAACATTGATTGCTGATCATAATATTATAATGTAAACGATTACTCTATAACATATTCTTTATGTTCTTATATTTTTTCCCTTTGTGCATTCAATGTACCAGCTGATATTTATAATATATTGTTATATTACGGTTAATATTATTTTAAATAAACAATATAAACAAAGGGTGTGTTCTTTAGTACTATGCCGTTTAAATGTTTTATTATAGTTGAACGAGTAAATCGTTGAAGTGGATACCCTAGGTAATTCAAACGTCTTACTATAAATTAGGGATTTTAACAGATGATATGCTATTGTTTAAAATATTTTGACAAGTAAACAGATGCATAAAGTTCCTTTACTTACTAGTAGGTATGAATATATTAATTAATTTTTAAATAAAAATAATAAAAATGTTTTATAACACGTAAAACCATTCTAAAATTATGTTATTTTCAAAATGATTTGTTTTAACTAGTTTAGGTAGGTATAAGAATTTAAATTTAAAACTGTAAATTAGTAAATGCAATCATAAAAGTTTTCATCCAACTTAATAATTTATTTTTAGTTCTTACAACTAGCTTTTCCGTTCCCTAAAAAATTATACTAACTTATTTTTTATTTAAGAGAGAAAAATAACTTTTTTCAATAATTAAATTTTTTTTAGTTGTAAATTTAGTTCAGATTCAGTACTCGTTGAGTATGACAATAATGTCAATTTTACAGTATTATGTCATCATAACTTTAATTATTATTTTAATATTTTTCTATGCAACGGGCTATTAAAATAAAATTTTTGTAAAATAAAAGGCGAAGAGGAAGGATGTACGACTATCTAATTGCTTTCATTTCACAATTAAATTATTTACAATATTGAAAAATTACATAGTTTGATGCTTTGCATGTAGAACATAAATTTTAAAGAAACCGTAGTAAGTTGATACCAGTAACTTAGAGATAAAATCAAATAATATAAAGTTTGACTGGGCAAATATTCGATAATGGACGAAGGTTGATGTCTAGACAATCATATAAGTATTTGTTTTGATTTTGATTTTGATTCTTAATTTTAAAAAAAATATTCAATCAAAAGTAATGTTTTGTATGACCTGTTTTATAAAAATTGTATTCAGGATCAACACTAACTTTATCATAAACACTCATATCGTCTAAATCACTGATTATAGTCCTTAAGATATCAATTTCGTATGAAAAATTAACTATTGATCTCCAACATGTGTATTTCCTAAAACATTATTTTATCACTGAGGACTTAACTTATATCCACCGCCGTTTTGAAACACGAATATTTCCTCACGTCTTGCTACCTCGCTGGGCACTTTCTGCATCGCAAAATTGTGCGATTCTCTTTTCTAAGATATTGACTTTGTCGCATATTTGTGAGCGCATTCCGTGGATAGCCTTGTTCAATCCGCATAGTTGATGGATAGTTAGGAAAGGAACACGGGGGTTCTCTAGAGAAACTTGTAGACTTGTTTCTACTTTATCGGTTTAGTACTAACATATAATTTTTTTAAGACAATAAATCTTAAACATAATATTATATATGTCTATACTGGCTTTCAATATTATGGTAAGGGAAACAGTGTAATAATATAACCAATACTTAGGATTTGATTTTTTTACGAAGCATCATATCCATTATTATTTAATAATACTATGATACTGAAAAAATATAGAAGTATACCATAAGACTTTTTTAATATAAAAAAATAATATATATATTAAATTGTACTTATTTTTATTATTGTTCTGATTACCTACATACAATGTGCATATTACAAAGAGAGCTTGGATAATTTGTGACTGCTTATAGATCGTGGTCAAAATAAATTGTATACATTATAAACAATAAAATAATTTGATATCTTACAGTATTTCATATCATTACGTTATTATATTATTATAAATTTATAAATGTCGATTGTATTGTTAAAACTGTTGATTTTTATATGAATATAATATTCAACTTACATAATAGTACACCTATCTAATCATGATCGTTATGCTTAATAGTTAATACTTATAAACTACAATATAATTCAACTTTATAATTTATATTTTTGTTTGTTTTAGGTGAGTACCTACTCAATTAATAATCAAACGTTACAGTAAAGTTGAACAGGTAATATGAGAACAATTCTAAAATATTGTTATCTATAATAAAATAATAATAATATAGCCATTATTGTAATGGTTAAACAGAGTTATTTGACGTTTTTTTTTTACAAAGTGCACTTAGCAGTTGAATCAATTTTAATTCATTCAAATAAATTTGCTATTTAAAACACTTGATTGGTAAAAAAAGTTTTTCACTAAAAAAAAAATAGACGAGGTTAGTATTTAAAAGCATTCATTTAATTCTTACATCCATTAATTTTGTTTTTTAATATATTCGACGGGAAACTAAAGTCAAACTAGTGACATTTTTGTTTTGTCAAAACTTGAAAGGTAGACTTTTATTTTTTTTTGTACTAAAATAATGTGTCAATTAATTTAAATTGATTCGTAATATATATTATATATATTTAGTTAACTCAATTTTTATAATTTTTCTGATTTCCAAATATAATTGTTCATTTGAAAGACTTTTTTTATTTTCTGACCATCTTTATAAATTGTTTTCAGTAAATAGTAGTTATTCCTGTAAATCAAAAGTAAAATTCAAGGTTAAGTTAGGTGACTTATGTATAATCAAATGCTTTCATTTTTCAAAGAAACTATAAAATCCATAAGATCACTGTATATGAATCGTTAGAATGTAGCTTTATGGATAGAGTGATGAGAAGTTTATCCAGACAATTTAAGAAAAACGGTCAGGATAAAACAGGGACTTATTAATAGGATTAAACTAACAAGTTATGAGGCCGTAATTCTAAAATCGCTCCTATAAAAGCGTCACGTTTTCCACATTTTGACCCTCCATCAGCACGTCCCTTACTAACTACGCATGTCAAATTTCCCGTGGTGCATACAAAGTCTGTCAACTAGGTATAATGTTTAATATGTGGTGGTCGCACATTTTTGGATTACAGTGTTTAAAATGATAATATTTCGTACCCGTTTTCGCAGCTGATACGTATTCGCTTGTATTATAAATGAATAATTGAATAGGTAATAATAACATTATAACTACATGTGTTTGAGATTGACGAATTATATACACCACTAAGTCCAATTATAATGACATTTAATTAGTCAAACATGACATCAAATTTAATTTAATTTAAAGTATAACATAATGTGGGTAAAGTATCCCGGGTAGTATTCAGTTTGACACATACGAACCCAAAAAATCAATGTAATTGTTGAGCTATCATTATTAATACAAGCTAATAAAAAAAAAACGTCAAATAATTAAAACCTAAGTATATCATATTATTACAGGCACAGTCGAAGTTCTGTGTTTTGAATATTTATGTTGACTTTAAGACCTTACTTTCAGATCTAAATAGCTTTTATACCATTGTATAAGGTGTGCAGGACAACAAATTTCTTTTTTTTTCAAATTAGTATTATCCTTATTTACTGTAAATTCCTAATCTGATAATTTTTTTTTAGATGTTGCGTATTTAAATTAAAATTCAAACTATTACTCTCTGAATCATTAAACTGTATGTACCAAGTTTAATACCCCTTTACTCTTTTATAATAGTTTTAAAATAAATATGTATTGTAATAATATGTAATATTTAATTTATCTAGACTATTAGAACCCACTTACAATGCTCAGCAAATGGTAGCACATCGTACAATTTTAATAAATTAATGTTAATCTTATAGTTTTTAACAACATTTCTAAACCTATACATAATTAGTTGTTACCGTTTATCGTTTGCTTTAGTCATTTTAAATGACTCAGAAATAACTTGTTTGAATTTGAATTTCCATATATCAAAAAATCACCTCTTTAACAACTCGACATTTACAATAAAAAAAAGTTGGCTCCCAAAATACAAAATAAGTTTGCATCCTCAAACGAAACTTTTTAAATATTTTAAAAATCTGTTTGGTTGAAAGTGTGATGAGCTTTATTAGTTTTTATAAGTCAACTTCAAAATTCTGAAAATCAGAATTATAATAATTGTATTATTTGAGAAAAATGGAGGTGAGAACTCTTGGTGAATCATGCTGTATATATTATATGATCAACCGTACTACTATGACACACATATAATTATTAGATGTTATACGCATAGTAGGTACTATGTAACTTTTATTTAGTCTAATTTAATATAATATGTATGATATAACTCGTGGATGCATTTAGCATTAATTTTTTTCCAATGCATTTTAATTTTGATGATTTTAATTTCCTAGAGACTTGCATATTTGAACAAAAACTATTATTTAAGTATTTTATTGACATCATGATAAATGTGTATAAAAAGTTATTGAATTTATTTTTATTTATCTGTTATATTGAAATTAAATAATAAACAAGAAGTGACTAAAATCTAATATTACTATCACACAGTTCACATAGAATTCATTAAATATTAAAATGCTTGTATTAAGAATAATCAATTTAATACATTTCTGATTAGTGGTTATGTAATTCATTAAAAATCAAAAAAGGTTTATAAAATTAAATTATGTTAAGGTGGTGGAATATGACTTTGTTTGAAGTATAAAATATTTTGCTATGTAAAGCCGTCACTCTTAATGTTTGAATTTGGATAGGTGGAACACAATAAAAAATTATAATTTCATTACTTCTTCGCATTTACTGAAAAAAGTGATTAGAGTTAATTTTTTTAAGATTTTACTAGCCTGATGGAAAACTAACTTTCTTCTTTTTTAAATACTTAGGGTTATATTAGGTTTTAAACTTTGGTTTAATAAGTTATAAAAAAAAAACCAAGACTTAAATAAAACTAGGAAATTACTTATAAAATTGTAATTTGTTTTTATTTTATTATGTAGGTATGTGAGTGTATAATCAATATCCATGCTCATAGGACGTATTTATTTAAAAATGTGTTTACAGTTATGCGTATATAAATTAATTAATGATATATTTTATTTTATATTTATTAGAATAAATATATTGAAACTAAAAACAATTAAAGCTATGCTTAACTTTTGTCAAATTTGAATTTTTTAGAATTTGCTTATCGGTCAAAACTTATTTAATTATAATACTAAATGTTTACAATGCATACTGTGAGATCTATAGTGTACGAGATTTTCAATATTATCTTCGTAGTACTTATAAAATACGATTCTAAATATAATCAACTAAATTTTTAAAATATTTAACAAATTTGATTAATAAATATTTGATGCAAAATGTTATGATATAAGGATAACAACAAATTAGATCAGTAGTTTCATTGATTAAATATACAATAATATACAATAATATATTTAATCAATGGTAGTTTGAATAAAGTACCATAATTACGATTGCATTTAATTATAAATAATGACTGGAATAGAATAATTCAACTGAAGAAGTTATTGCTTCTTTGATTTTTTTTTAAATGTGTAATGTACCAATGATTTTGTACCGTTCGTTTCTAACCTCTATTGTCTCATGCCTGTTATTATCACTATTCTTTTGTTGTAATTGTTTTTTTTAATAATTTATGTTAATTTTACGAATTTTAAATGCTTTACTTAAGAGAAATCCTTATTATCATACCCAAACAGGTTTATTTTGGTGATGAAAACGTCTAAAAATAACACTTAACAAACACTAAATGTAATACTTTCAAAATGATGAACTATCGCCATTTCTCGATTTAAGAGAAATAGATCATGAAATATTTGGTTCTAAAATATTTACTCTCTAGATCTAAATAATATGGTATAAATAAGGTAAACTATGTAAAGACAGAAAGATTTTGATCTAATTATTCACACAAGTATAAATAACGTCATATTAAAGAAGTAATATAAACTATTTTAAAAAACAATCAGTCACAGAGTATGTACTTGGGGCTTAGAATTCTAACACTCGAAGTTCACCGCTGAACGCTGCCTCCAATCACGCCTCCATCGTCGTTTCTTTATATTTTTTTCTTAAAAAAAAATTGAATAAAATAAATAATGAAAACTCAAAAAATTAAAAACCACCTATATAACTACCTGTTATAATTATAAGGGTATAAGAAAGTTTTTCAGAGTATCGGTGATATCTGTGCATTGCGCATAATATATAGAACTCCTGCACAAGTTTGAAAAGAATATTCGATAAAATATATATAAAATCATATCGACTAAACTAGTATTTGTATTAACACTTTTATTAGATTTTGGCAATCAGAATTCGCGTTCGGATAATCGGATGACAGTTTGGATGACGTCCAACACGCGCGATGATTTCATAGCCGATGCGTTAATAATTCAAAACTGATTAATTCGTATTAAAGCTATGTTCAACCACTATTGGGGGCAATAAAGCGTTGTTGATAAATGTAATATTATAGCGCAGGTAGAGGTACAAAATACAATATTGAAATTAATAAAAGTCGTATTCCGTATAATATTGAAATATAATAATTAATCTTGGTCGTCGAACGCAACGTCGATATTTTTTACACACACAGATAAACGACAGGATGTACAGAATGACATCCTGCGTAAAGAGCGACACGCTGACCCCTTCGCGGAGAGGGTATGAACTATGAATCCATCGGGGTGACTCGCTCGGGGTACCTCCACATCTGGGGGTGAATAAAAAAAAAATATACAGTGTAATAAACTGTCGTCGCAATATTAATGAGGTGCAATTTACAATCGCTGGTTGTAATTAATACCTGTATAGTGTATACCTTCTGCGCCTATATCGTGTGAACGTTTACGAGTCTCAGGTGCTCACTTACTACACAGTGACCGATTATTCGGGACAAAAGAACTAATCATCTGTTCGCCCGTGTGCGATTCAGATTAAAGCGTGTGGACAGTTACTCCGAATGGATCGCATTTTAGTCCTTTGTTCGAGAATAGAAATTCAGGTCATTGTTGAGTGTTCTCCTTTTCATTGTGCTCAACTTTTCAACGCCGTTAGGTAGGTATGGACGCATGTTGTACGTATTTCAAAATCATTACAATTACAATAATAATAACAATAATAGCATACACTTATTCATGTTTATCGCGTGGATATTCTAGTACCAATCGTCTAAATATCTCTGAGTATTTTAATTATTACGGTTGTTGTTAAGAAGTCATATTATAATATAACGTGAGTTTTAATGATTATTAATATTGTCAAATGTATTTTTACAGAAAAGTACCTATGAAATAATTAATAATAATAACGTCCAACATTTTAAATAAAATATTATTATTTATGGTTTATCTCAAAAATGAATTATCACAGTTGTCAAATTTCCAAAAGTTATTGTTTTATATTTTACATGCTACTTCGTGTTCCAAACTTTCAAATATATATAAAAATGGTTAAAACATTTGAGAGTTGCGCCTTGCTGTTTGATTATTTAAAATTCACAGAGAAGCGATTCCAGATGTTACCTAAATGTAGTTCTCAACCAAGATATAATTGAACAAAAATAGAGTATTATTATAATTTATGCAGATATTTAGTTACCGTAAATCTAATTTGAATTCCTATGTATCCTAAAATAAGCATTAGATCAAACTTGTATAGTTATATAAATAAAGCTTTGTTTATATAAAATATAAAGATACATCTAAGTACTCAGAAGTTATATGTACATTTTATGCAAAAATATAATAACTTGCCGTCTCATATATACTTACTCTTTGAAATTTTAAAATCGTATTATTGAATTGGTCCAAACATACATCATGTTATACTATTTAAATTAGGTATTTTATTTTAAAACATAATATTGATAATTATGAACTGAAATTAATATGATAAATCTAATACAATTATTTGTTATAATGCTACATATCCATCATTACTTTTTATTACACAATAATAATTTAAAAAATATATTATCATAATAAATAATATGTTGAATTATATATAATGTTAAATGTATAGAAATTCAAAGCATGCATTGATGTTTACTTAAATTGAAAAATATTGAAACTAAAAATATTTTAAGAATGGTTTTATTTTAAATTTTATTATTCAACTTTAAAAAAAAATTATGGTTGTATTTAAAACTATAATGGTTGGTTTTATCGTACATAATGAAAGTGTAATTCATATGATTAAGCTAACCAGTAACTAACGAATAACGTAATTTTAAAATAAAAGAGATCTATAATTTAACAATTAAAATGTTTGCTAAAAACTAATCAAATCCAATTAAATGTTTATTAGTTATTGACAAAGCAAAACGTAGTGAAAAAAATAGATATTTGTGTTTGTATCAGATTAAGCGAAAAATATTTTTCCGATACAATTCAATAATTAACTATTTACCAAAGTTATTTTTAGGAACAAACATGTCTAACGAGCTTTTGACTTGCTTTCCAAAATAAAGTGAAAAAGAGAAAATATATAAAATAATTGAATTTCAATTGTATTTGTATATTATATGTAACATACATTTCACAAAAGTATATATCACAGCTTGGTTGGTAAAAGTGTTTTGAGACAGTAACATTTGCAGCAACATAACATGTAGGCAATCAAAAATGTTTTTATCGAAGTAATTGAAAATAACATTTTATTACCTAATTTATATGATTTAGAGATTTGAATACTAATTTTGCTGAACTATTTTATTGATGTACTTATGAATAATCAATTTCATTTTCCTATTGAATGTTTTATAATAATATACCTCCGTTAGTCTGGCACATTTTGTGCACATACCTGTAAAGAATAATACGTTCCGCGCATGACAATTACGATCCAACACAAATGTAGGGTAAAATAAATAAAAGTTTTTACTCTTATTCGAGTAAAATACATACATATTCACAACAATAACTGCAGATTTATTGATACAGTACTTGCCAACCGTACGTGTTTACTATTGTGCTCGAAATCACTACAACTGTTGAATCTAAAATAAATTTGTCACCCACCGATTACCTACGTCCTACATACGTGTTGGTCTTGGTATACCTGATTTGAATAATATACTATTAATAATTGCAGTGACACATATGATTGTTCTTCTGAATACAACCGTCCCGACAGGTAGCGTTTACAAAAGTATACCGATGATTAATCCTATTTTCGGGAACATCATAATGTTTTTATATTTATTTTAAATTCACACGGATTTATGTCCAAATATGAGATATTATTTAATATTGATAACAGTTATTTTATACAAGTAAATCTACTGCAGTGCAAGTTATAGATAAATCATAATTATACACATATAAAAATAAATTTAATTATAATTAAATAATAAAATGGAACTAAAAAATAAATAAAAATAGAAGAGATGCAACTTATGGAAATACAAAATGCGATTAGTGAGAGCAGATGTTTATTATAATACAGACAATTCCTATTACCAAAAAAGTCATTAAAATGCTAAAAAAGTCGTGTAGCAACATTTATCAATTATTATTATAACAGGTGAAAACTAACTTGTAATAAAATAATACGGCATAGGTGAAACAAAGTGGACATATAAATGCAAATTGATTAAAAATAGAAAATTTCAGTGCAGTAAAATATCATTTTGAAAAAAATATTAAAAATATAAATTATTGAAAATATTTTGGAATCACCAGCAAATAATAACAAGTAAATTGTGTTGTCAACAAATAATATTATGTAAATCATTAATAAACAGAATAAACAAGAGTGGACCCAAGTGCAATCCTTATGGCACATTTGAAGTTACTTTGAAATCCGTTGAAAGGTAGTAAGACATTTGAACAGCTATGGTGCGATTACTTAAATATGAATTAACCCAATTTAAAAGTTGATCGTGGAAAATAAATAATTTTAATTTCGAGATCGGTGAATTATGATTAACTTTATCAAACCATTTTTTTAAATTCGTGTAAATAGAATTTAACTTAATTTTATGCAAAGCTGATAATATTGTGAATTGGTGAAGTAACATGTTTGTGGAGATTGACATTTTAGGTCTAAGTATGTGTAGATTGTTACAAATATGTTGTGACAATATAAAAGTAAATTTTTTTATTATTAACGGCTCGGACGTCTTAGGGATCAGGGACACTTTTGGAATTGGTCTATAATTAATAATACCTTGATTATTACCTGATTTATGTATTGGTTTTACATACGACACGTATGCTGTGTAAAAAATGGAGTAGAAAATAAATTACTGTTTCTAATGATATATAGTTATCCGACTTAGTAATATTGAGTCACCAATTTCGTTTTTTAATAGTTAGAAAACAAACGTTTTGTATACAATAATATCTCTAAATATATTTTTAAGCATAAAGTTAGTAAAATATCTTCGTAACCTGCATAGGAGATTCTTATCTTATTGGTTATTTATAGTGAATTGTGTTAATACCTTCTTTCAATCAACCAGTTGGAAATCATTGTAGACGTACATACTTCAAAAAGAACCATTCCATACTCTAGATATTAATATGACACATCACATATTTTGTTCTGCTTATTATTATTTTATTTTCTTGGAATTGGGAAATCTATAATATGTATGCAGTATTGTATTTCAATTTGTGTGCGCACACTTGAACTATATATATTTTGTTTCTTAAACATTATTTCATATCATATCGGTGAAGAATCGAATAGCAGATTTGAAATGTCTGTTGATACGTTGGAAATAAAAATAAATATTTATACTGTGTCATTCAAAAAAATACCTTGTTCATTTTTTTTCTGTAGATTTATATTAACTAATCGTAATATTAATTATAATAATATCGTTTTAAGTATAAATTGTTTCAATATGGTTTTTTTGTTTTTCATATTATTAATAGCTTAGATGTGAATGTATAATATGTTTGTTATATTTAAATCTTTCTCATTTTCTCAATAACTATGTGTTAGTGTTTGTGGTACAAAAGTTATTTTCTGAAAAAAAGTTTACGTTTGTTGATCAGCAAGAGATAGACTTTAGATCATTTCAGCACAATATTTGTTTCTTCTCAGATTATAATATTTTTTTATGCTATTGAGTAATCTAATTTAAATAACATCTTATGAAAATGGTAGATGATAATATTTTTGAGGGTTTGACATAATGACATATTATCGGTTTTCTATTTTATTATCATTTGATTTTAAAAATAAATACAAGCTTGTACATTTAAATGGATATCATGAATTGTTTTAAGACAATATTTAGACGAATCGATGCGTTAAAGACACCCTCAAAAATATTATTCTCTATAATATTGTTGTAATAGCTGACTTTATTCTAAAATTACTTGAAAACATTGAAAAATGATTTTTGAATGCCGAATGGGACTGGTATATCCTAGAGAGAGAAGGTTAAAAAAAAATCTGACATCCTCTGAATCATCCACATAACCTAATGTCACCCTCATATTATGTTTGTGAAATTATTTTTAATTTATTGAGGACTTAAATATTTTTTTTATTAAATGGTATAATATATAAGTAATGTAGATCTCTACATTATACGAAATTTGAGAATATTACATGGAATATTATTTTAATATTTGCAAAAAGTAGATTTATTGTCGAATCTTGGATTATAAAGAAATTACTTATTATTATATTGTATTATACAAATGGCATAAGTTTTATGGTATCATTTTATAAAATAAAAGTACTGCACAGAGAATACTTACCATAAATATTTATTAATTAAAATGCATAGCTATATTTTATATTTGTACTGATTCCACAAAAACACTTGTTATCAATGCTGATTTTAATTTAGTATTTAATTTTTTTGTGTTGTTGGTGTAATCGGATTTCAGCAATAATGTAATTATTTTGTGTCTAATTTGGGTAGGTAGGTAACTATATGTATATGGTTTAAACACTAGTGCCACGTAATGCAATTGTTTATTTACAGCGTATTTAACTGATGTGCAAATGTATGCACTGATATATAATTGTATTATATAATTTTGCTATTTATTTCAGAACTAACCCACAATCATATTTTATAAGTAGCAGCGTTTGATGTTATTAATTAATTACATAGGTACGCAATTGATAGTATTAATAATATTATACTGTATGAAACGCACTCAGAGAAATATATAAAAGCTCCGAAATTGAATTAAAAATATACTTAACTTCGATTTTGAAATATGTTGTAAGCTTTACAAAGTACTTAGCTAAAATAATGATTGTGTTTGAAAATCTGAATAACAAAAATCAAAAAAAAAAAAACGAAGTATGAATTTTTTTAAATTTTTTAAAATTTTTTCATTGAACTTTCAGTTATGTAAGTTTCCTGATTATTGAAAAAGGATTCATGAGTACTTTTTTTTGTTGGAATGAAAGACGGTAAATCTATCGATGAGACACTTTTTATACTTAACAATAATAAAATATAATATTATCGATATAAATATTCAGAAAACGAATAATATAGGTATTTTTGGTGTGAAGTAAAGTTTTCTCGAAATATACATACTATGCCTTCCATCTAGTGGTTAAACAGTGTACCAATAATGGTAAAGCTTTTGGTAGATGGCGTGTTACTGTAAGATAAGTGGTAGATGGTGTGGACAACTGCAGCGTTTTGAAAACTTTGATTTTATTTAAATATATTATATTATAATATTTCACCTTCTGCTACAAAATATTGAACGATAAAAGTAAATAAATAAATAAATTTAACTATTAATAAAATATTTTATAAGTAAAAACTTAATGCATTGAATACAGCATTATATATTAACATAATATATTATTATTATTATTATCATATTAATATCTATTTATTACGTAAAAATATCCATCAAACTTGCATTCTGCTCAAAAAATATCATTTAAATTATACATTTTAGACATTTAGGATCTAACAAAACAAATAATGTATTTTATTTAACAATTTTATAATTAATATTTTTATTTAAATGTTATATTTTATGATTACGTACGTATCCTCATGACTCCCAACACATATTTAAATTTTTTAGTACTATAAGCAAAATGTCTATTTCAATAGATTAAGTATAGAATACTTACCACTTTATGTACCTCATGTATTATCTTCAGTAAACCCTTTTGTTTTGTAAAAAAAAAATAATAATTTTAATTAAAATGTAATATAAATTTCTGAAACGCGCTGGTAGTTTAGACGTATTTTTAAATAAAAACAAACAAAAAACTTACCACTTTACCAGCAACTCTATGCTTACAACTCATTGAAGTGATTTTTGGTTACCAATTTATATTGAAATTTCTATCTACAATAATATTACTCGATGTAAATTTAAATAGATTTAATAAACTTGTAACTTGCTATTGGTATATTAAATTATAAGTTGTTGTAATATTTCTTGATTACAACAGTTTTATAATATTTTCTTTGAAAATGCGATAGTAATTAAGAAATCTAGCACGTTAAAATAATGTGTGTTTCTTAACTTTTGTTTTATTTATCGTTGGTGTACGCTAACTTCTAGTACAACTTTTGGATATAAGGAGTTAGTAAAACTTCTGAATAGAAATAGTGCTCCTAAAATGTAATGCCACAACTTTTTACTTACATATGGTATTTTACCTAGATGGTAGGTACTTTAAAAACTTTGTTTTAAATAGAGTTACATTTAATTTAGTTTCCTTATGCTTTGTTGTGCAATGCTATCGAAAAACTGCTAAAAAGTAAATAAACTTAATGCTAAATGATAATGATAACATGCATGATATATTATTTAAATGCCTAGTTCACAAATAATTATCCAAGAGCAGTTATAATATTGTGTTAGTTTTATGGGTATTATAATAACTAAGTCATGGTGTACCTAAACGTATAATGAATAAAATATACAATTACAGTTGAGTAATTCATTCATTTTTTCGGGTTATATATTAAATATCGATATATATATATTATGTTTTTTTAATTCAAAATATATTTTTTCTATGCTAAGAACACTTATTCAACATTAAAACGAGTTTATTAACACTATTCGACCTTTAATCAATCAATGAAAACCGTTTTGCACAATGATAAATTGTCCATAACTTTCAAATTTAAGACTAATACACGTGCACATCGCTATAATTCCATGTAGTCGGTGCTGAGATTGGAGAATCAAGTCAAGTGTTCAAACCTCTATAATAATATGTGGTTTGTCTTTCTGACAATGCATGGGTCTCTTCAGTTATATAGCCGCCATTATAATGTTCATATTTTTGGTGGTAGGGTTGGTTATTTATGTACCGGCTTATTTTTATTAATACGGTTATCTAGCCTTCATTCTTCCGTGCATATACCTGCAGATAAAAGGGTCATTAGTTCTAGCCATAACCAAACGACCCAACTGCCGTACTGTTCTGCACTGAAAACTAATCGAAGAGGAAAGTGATGCTATTTCATTTTTTCAAAGAAATTGTATTTTACCTAAGCAAAAGTTTTGTGATCAAGATATATGTTTGAAAAAATGTTGGTGCATATTGTGGAATTGTGGCCGGTTTAATTTTTAAAATAAAATGTATTTATATGTATTTGAAATGTATCAATAAAATGTATTGCGCAATAATATACCCTAGTATATATTAAATAACCTATCCTACCACCAAATAATAAAAATATGCCGTTATATTCCCAGAAATATTAAAATTTTAATTTTTGCTAGGTAACCGAAAAGATCGCAATGCATTATTGGTTTTGTGTGTGAATATTAATATAGGAGATAGTATTTTATAATAATAAAAGAATTCAAAATATAAATACCCTAACAATAGATTATTGACCATTGTACTAATTTTATCCATTCTACTCATTGTATAAGAATATCATCAAATTAATATTTATTCCACTAGATGTCGCTAGTATAACAATATTTTTTATTTACTGTCAAATTTTAACTTGATAAAATTCAATAGTGATTACAGTAAATAATAATTTAAACTAAACAATTCACATAAATAACACACAAAACCAAACTGATACATCAAGCATAAACATTTGAACATATAATACATAAAATAAGACATTAATTAATATAGATATTACTTTGACTCACTATATCAATCTTGTAAATTATATATTATAATAATTGGATCAATTATAAAACACAACTTTTTCAAGTTAATAAAAAAGTGTCTTTAATAATTTAACTCAAGGGCATTAGTTTTGTAGGATATATATTATATATTTTTTATATTATTATTATATTATATATATTTAGTATATATATTAAATAATTTTTGATAAAGTAATGAATTCATTAATTAATATTCATTGTCTTGATAAAAATTTGTATTTTTTTGTAGGTGAGTTCACTTACGATTATTCAGTCATAATTATAATAGCAAAGAATCAATAAAAATAATGTATAGTAAGATTTATCGATAATTAATCAAACTCTCTAGAAAAAAGTCAACTTGTTATACATTTTTTACGTACTTATTTCAAAAGGTATTTAGATATTAAATCTTCTTTTGTAGTTTTGTACCTATTACTTTGTAACTTAAAATATTACTATCCAAAATGTTAATCTCGTAATTGAACACTTGTATGGGCGTTGCTCGGAAACGAATGCATTGCTCGCTTAACATGAAAAAATATATTGGGAACGTAAATTGAATCGCATATCATACTTTTATGTTTATTCATAATATATATTATATATAATGTACAATGCGCATATTACATATTATATACAGAGTAATTCAACCATGCATGTATTCACCTAATTTAATGTATTTGGATATTTGAATTGTTGAACTATAAAAGTTGTTACCTTCTAGAAATTATATTTAAAAAAAATGTGTTTGTTTGAACTCTGATTTTGTTATTTTTTTTACCATTTAAGACAATTTCTTTAGCAATATAATTCTTAAATAAGCTAGTTTACGACTTTTTAGGATATATTGAATGTATCTTAACTGAAATTCGAGTGAGTAGAAAAATTTAACCACAGTAATAATATCTTCCAAATATATTTTCTAATTATGTATTATTCTTATCACACTAAGTCCAATATATTAGAAACTACTGTCAGAATTTTGGTACAGATAGGTACATTTACGCTTCCAAAAGGTCATATTCTTAACTGTTTATAAGGAAAAGGTTGATGTACATTCAAAAATAAGAAACTGGTACTTCCTACAAGAGAACTTCTATTAAGTGGTATAAAAAAAACTCAACATTTGAATAAATTCATTATTTATAGGAAAATTGGTGTATATATTATATGTTTTTTTGTGTGAGTAAGATGAAAGCAGATGTTGCTGTATTAAGGCAGGTATTGTAGTAGAGAAAATATACGAATTTACCAAAAATCGATTACGTTGGTAATGTAAAATTGATTTAAAATATTCAATTTGTTACAATAATGATATATTATTGGTTCAAACAAATTATGTTCAAACATATTTTGTCCAGTTAAAAACCATACATTATAAAACAAATTATTGTGATTTCATTTAGATACAAATATAACAAACAAAATATTATGAAATGGTGTCTCAATGAGCGTTTTATATTTTTCAGGACATTTTGTCCACTATAGTATATTGTATATTATACGTCAAGCTTAAAGTTCCCCTAAGAGTGATCGCATATTGAAATTTTAACTGAGCCGTTCTACATATATTGGGCGTGTACATTATATCTAACGTATTAGATATTATTATTACTATCGTTATTATTAAACTCTTTTTATATGAATGAGAGAGACACATAAAAATATACTTCCTTCCTTCCTCGTATCGCTTATCACTAAAAAGGACCCCTGGTGAGATCTACGTCCAAAAGCCATATGTGGCCTCCACTTCAAACACAGAACATTTATATTTAATTCTGTGCACCGTTCGTGCAAATACCACGAGGATTAATTAAATACAGTAATTTACCACTTCTTAATCTCTCTCCCCTTCTCTTTCTCTCTTTAACTCAATTATAAGTAACCAGTACCACTTTACATATTAACAATGAGCATATATATACTCGGTAGTATTTTAGATAGGTATTAAACCTTTTGACTTACACGCTTCATACTTTGTATTCAATTTATTTAATTAATAAATTATTATTATTCAAACGAGTTTATACAAATAATAATATATTTTATGAGAGTTTTCGCCGAGATTAAAATGCATAAAACGCAAACTTCATTAATATAATAATATTATATGCTTTGAAATCATTACTGTGGGTTTCAAGCGCAATATTAAGGCAATTTTTATGTCAAAAAACTGTGTACCGTTAAGTACAATTTTATTTTTTGTTTGAAATATACCTCTATCTTTTATTTGCTATTTTATTAGCATATATACTATATAGCTTTTAGTCTGTACTATAATATAAAAACAACATCAATTATAATTTATTACATTGCATACTTCATATATAAAATAAATGTATTCATGTACCTTCGTATGTATGGTGTATGTGCAATGTATATAATATTATGGTATATTATGTAATGCAAATCGTTTAAAAAAATCCATACAATAATAATATTATTTATCAATGTACCTATATGTATACTATATGTATATTATTCCATTTGATAAAATATAATAATATAATATAATATGTAATTACGTACTTAAATGTATAATATGAGTCATAACTTATTTTGATCAATTGAATATTTGGTATTTAGTTGTAGTTTATTTTGATATACTTAATATTATCGTGTCATCCGACAAAACATAAACAATTTACAAAAAAAAATAATATATTTTTAAATGTTGAGCATGTAAAATTATACCTTGTAATTTATCGGTAAATATAATATAAGTAATTTTTTTATTATTTGCACCATTCAAGGTTTAAGTTTTAAATTAAATAATCTATGCACCTAAGTTAAGTGTTTGTGTAATTATTGTTGAGTACTGTATTAAACTGAGTTTTTATTTGTATTTATTACTCAATAGAAATTGCAATAATAAATAACACCACATAAATTCTATATAGAAACCATTAAAAAAATATGATACGAGTTAGTTTATGATAATCTTGGGCTTTGACTATCATTTCTAAATTTTCCATCGTCTGGTTATTAAATCGTTGAAATAATAATAATTTAAACACAATAATATTAGATTATAGTAATGATATAATAGTCGTAATTTATGAAATCTGTTTTTGTTACCAAGACATAAATTGCAAAAAATGATTATACCCTTTATAAACATATTCTTAATAAATAATCTGGGTGCCAAACAGAAATTATTACTAGTAAAGTTGATACCTAAGACTGGTCTAAAAGTTATTTGTACATAAGTAACATTCGAATGTTATAAATCATGTATTTAGTATGGTATAAAAGTTGTTTTATAAATTAAAAATATAAAAAGATATCCTAAACCCAAAGACTAAAACTATAACGCAGTCTATTTAGCGCTTGTACAATCCATTATTAGCTTTGGTATTGTTATTTAGGGAAATGCGTCTATGTTTGCCTTAAATTTACTTATTATGACTTTAAACTCACTTATGAAATTTATTCTATGAAATTCGTATGATTTTAATGTAAATGATCTCTACAGTACTTTGAATGTAAGAAACTTGAATTAAATATATGTATGGAATATCCTTAATCACGTTAAATATTTTTTTAGGAAAATGGTTATTAATTTTGGTATTCACCTCTGTATCATGCTTTATTTTAATTTAACATTGTACAGAAATAAGTATTATTATAAAAAGTATTCTAAATATGCAAATCTAAATCATATTAAGTAATGATTGTACAAAAAACTTAAAAATATAATTTATTTTCTAATGTTTAATGTATATAAATATTGTATTGTTATTTATTATGTTAAATTATGTTGTATTGAACTTTCTTCACCCACCACAAGCTATGATTTTGGGGCAACGTCATAAGCTGTATTTACTTTTAGTTTTTATTGTATCTTCATGTAAACATATGTTTTGACAAATAAACAATATGTTATTGTATAAAAGATCAGGTGGACGGTATAAGAACAGTTTTCAATAGACAGTGACAAATACAAGTATTAATTTATTTGAACAATTTCCTTAGCCAGCTTGTTGAAATAATCTGAATAGGAATCCAACTTCTGATGTTTTGAAGTTCATTTGTGATTTTATGTTGAAAATTAGGTAAATTACTGTTGTTGGCACAAAAACAATAGGTTTATTAATTTATTCAATTTAAGACTTTCACAAAGTGAACTGACTGTTCTATGTGCAATCATTTAATCATTTAATCTACTTTTTAAGTTGCTTAATGTATTCAATTTTATAGTTTAGTTGAGTTGTATAATAACATTAATAATTCAGCAATGTTAATACCTGTTTAATTATTCAATTTTATATTATTTTTACTATAATTATTGATTTTTAGTTTGTAATAACAGAGCTATCAGATTAATTGATAATATATATTTAATGTATTTTTCTATTTCCATATTAACGTTTTATTTATTTAATTTAAACTATTCGATTTAAGAATTAAATTATTTATAGCATTTATTATGATTATTATATGTTTACAGAATATAATGTGTACAGTGAATAATTTATAGCTGATATTATATCATGTAACATTTCTTGAAGAAATGCCACAATAATATTTTTCAGAATAATAAATGTTCTAAATATTATGACTTATATTAACATTTAATACTATCTTTGATATTGAATAAAAACTAAATTATTTTTACTATTATAATATTATTTCTTACATTTATTTTAACCTCGGATTAAGTTGAACAGTTTTTAAAGACTTATTGTAGTTCAATTATAGTTTTATATATATTTTTTTTTATCCATTTGTTGTTTTCATCAAAAAAATTCAAAGTACAATTTTTGCTTTATTATCAAAAAATAATATTTATAAGTTCAAATAACAAACAATGATAATGCAATTTAAAAATAAATACATTTGTACTATGTGCATTGTTTGTTCAAATATGAAGTGACTGTATGTTTTGTATTTTAAACAATTTAAGAATTATCATGCCTCACATTTTTAGTGCTTTGATTTTATTAATGCCACGACCAAAATTGCTTTTATGTGCTAAAGTATCATAATATAAAGTATCAAAATACCTTTTTTTGCGAATTGATAACTTAAACAATAGAATGAACAAAGGTTTTCAACATTTATTTTAATTTAATAAATATTTAATTTATATGAGGTACATAATATAACATAATAATATATTGTATACATACATTTACCGGATTTTAGACATACGTAAAACTACCTTAACACGGAACTTGTCAAACTGTCAAAAAAAAAGTACGATCAATAACCTTTTGCGGGTACATCGATCAAGACCTGTCCGTTTTCTTGACCGAAAGGCGCTCTTTTAAACGTTTAGTTTTTGTTTTCGCTCAAAGTCCACAGTTCTTCGAAATAATAATATTTGAAATCATACCTTAAACCTTCACCAAAGATAATCGTCTGGGTATAGTTTTTTTAAAACTTGATATCAGGCGTGAAAGCATATTATTATAGCGAAGGAAATTAAAACGTATTTATTTGATCTGTAATTTAAATCAATTATTGGACTTAATACTAATATTTTAATGTAGGCACTTATTCAGTTTTATTTCCAGTTACTTATCAATATATAACATAATTATTGTTTTAAATACATTTACAATATTACCATAGTATATATAAATAAATTTAACTATATCAAATAAAAAACAATTTAATAAAATAATATTATCCGTAAAATGTTAAAAAAAAACATTATGATGTTCATATTACACACAAAATATTATTCAAAATATAAAAAAAATATATATATATATATATATATAATATACAAATTCAAAATATCAACATATTATTTATGATGGATTTTATTTACATAATATGTTTTTATAAAATATATTAAAGATTTCTCCTAAAAATAACAACATTGTAATTTCAAATGTCTATAATGATGTAGCTAAATTGCCTACCCAAGACGCCGTGTTACCGGAGCGTTAAAGAAATGTTTTGAGTAAAAGTTTGTTGCCATGGATGGTTTTGTTTTATGAAATAATAATTTATGAATAGACTGAATTTCCTTTAACGTTATAATTGTGCAAAGATACAGTTATATTAATCAACGAGCTACCATAAAATAATTTATAGTAACTAGTATATTTTAAAATTATTTCAACGTAATATTTTTAAAACCATAACAACTCCTTGATTTAACACCGCATATCTTTTACCGAAATGTATGCAAAAACCTATGTAAAGGATTGCTGTCGAATATCAATACATACGTAATGATGCATAGGATTCGTAAATATTTTATGTAATAGTATCAGCAGATATCAAATAATATTTATAGATTCGCCGTGTATCATTAGACATCCTGTCTGAAATTAAATTATTTTAAGTCATGTTCAAAAAATGCACTTTTGTCATTATCATTATGTAATACTGATGTTAATGTTAGGCTAGCCTAACCTAACCTTTCATATTTGGTTAATTTATGATGTTAAAAATTTACAAAACATGGTTATTTAGTATAATTATGTATATTATAGTATAATTGTAAAAAAAAAATGTAACGCTGGCTAATAACCTTGTTGTTTTCTCTTAATCCCTCCAACAGTTAATAAAAGAATTATTATTTATACTATTATTTTATAATTACTAATAGTTATCATGAAACTATTTTATACACCAATAATATATTTGTGTTACAATATTTTAAGTATTTAATCATGGTTGTGTTTAAAATAATGTTTTTTTATTTTCATAATTATTATGCCGTGATCTGTAAATATAATAGTTGTCAGTGAGCTTAAAAAATATAAGCAATGATAAATTGTACGTTCTATAAACATTTTCTATGAATTATTGATTTTTTTTAATTGAGATAAGTATTTAAATTTATTAAATTACTAAAGAAGCTTTAGATAAAGGATTCATAAATAACGACTTTGATTGAAATTATATCAATAAAGTTCAATTAATACTCGTGATTATTTTATTATTTTTAATTATTTTATAGAATAAATGATAATAACATTGTAATGCCATAGTTTTGCCATCAACTTTCATTTATTTAATGCTTAAGTGTATCATACTGTTTATGATATGTTAATTGAACAAGCTTTGATTACAAATTGAAATACAAATAAGATATATTAAAAAAGTAATCTTCACTATAATACCCCAACAAAATAAATTGATTTTTAGTCATTATCAAAGAGTATGGAAAAAACATCAGTGAAATCGGATATTGCCAAAACGCTACAACATAAATTTTAAAATATTAATATTATATACAATAGTACGATATTTTGAGGACCGATTTCGACGAAGTTGAATTAAACAAAAAATAAATGTTTTGTTTTTATAAATTATGATTTTAGATTTAGTTATAATTAAAAATATTGATTGTAGAGTATTATTGAAACTTATTTTCAATGCGTATATTATTATTTTCTCTTTTAAATGAAATTTATACACCGATTCCAGTAAACACCGTTCGACGGTACACGTGATATTGAGTTAAATTTTTATCGTTAATGAATCTACATGATAATTGAATATTATATAAAACTTAATTTGTCGAATACAGATTAGTTCAATATACTATAGTACTAATATTATATTTATATATTTTATGAATCATCAAATATCCTTAGAAATAGATGCCGTCTCCGCTCTTAGACATTTTTTGGATTAAATGATTTATTGATTAATTTATATATAATGCAATATATTACGCATGACATTATTATTATTATTTTTATTATTATAAAATATTTATTCGGATTTTTATTTGTATTTTTTTGACGAACAAACGAACATTGCTTGACTGGCATACCACTACAGGCCGGGTGCCAAGTGCAAGTCGTGGTTGGGTGGCGGAGGGTTGTGGGGGTTCGAATATTAGTGGTGGTGGTGAGGAAAAGTGTATAGGCCGCAACAGTTGGCCGAAATGCGATCGGTGCGCATGCGCTGCAGCAGTCGATGGACGCACAGATTTCCATGGTGTTTTATTATTATTATATACGCATAACATTATATGTATATTTATTTTAAACACATACTTACACTTACATTATATCGGGTGATCCGTTTGACGTAGACTACTCATTATTTTAAAAAATTATTAACGTTTTTTAAAATATACTTTTTACTATTTTTTAGCCAACTTTTGTAACGGCAACAAGAATTTGTAATTCTTTATTCTTAAGCAAACGATATTTTGGAATGGCTTTGGATATAAAAATGGAAATTTGGACTAGTAGGTTATGATATAGTTACCGCAATAGTATGTTTGTCCAGTATAATATACAAATCCACTCATATACATTTTTTATACTCATAACAGTCATAACTAATCAAATGCTTGTCCAAAATTTGATTTTTACAGATCGAAATAATCCACAAAATATTCGGCTTCGAAATATGAAATGAAATACTTATGTCGTTATTTAAAAGAGTAAAAAATGTATATTTTGAATAGTATTGTTATTAGAAACGATTTAAAATTATGTAAAAAGAATATTTTCAAAAACGTTACTGAAATAAAGATAGTGCCTTACGTTAAATTGATCACCCCGTATATATAAATATATATATATATATATATATTATACGTTTTGTTTAAGGTAAATAACGTATACATGTATACGCAGTTATTTTCTCTCTCTTACTCTCTCTTTCTATTTCATTTTTCGTTTTTTTTTTTTTGTTGTTGGTGCGCGCTCGGAGGCCACGTCTGCCGCGCGTCGCCGCTACCGCCACTGCACAGTCTGCGCCGCGTAACAACAGGTAACTCGCCCATCGACGCCGCGCTACCCGAAACGTCTGTTGTCGTACAACACCACTCGTCGTGTGCCGTCGTGTTATCGCCGCGGTCGCGCCGTCGTGTAGTCGTAGTCGTAGTCGTCGTCGCCGCCGACATCACCGCCGCAGCCGTGACTTGGACTCCGGTGACACACGTCCTCTCAATACATAGTACATATCACAATATCCGTCTCTGTACTTTTCCATTTTTTTCTATCTCTCTCTGTCTCTCTCTCTATATATACCTATCTATCCATCCGTCTCTCGTCATACCGTCACTACACAAGTATTTACTAATTTTTTAAAAACGATTTTCGCAATTAATTCAAATTAAAATCACTCTACACGAGCACGTCGGCCATTTCTGTAAAATATTATATACTTACATACGACTTGATATTATTATAGAATAGTATGTATGGATTTTTATTTTTGTAAATTTTGCATGGTCGCATTACCGTTCGTCAAAACCTCGTCGAGTCAGATTACCACGTCATGGCATTCACTAGTCTTGTGTAACAATTTTTCATGGACGTCCCATGCTTGGTTATAATATTCATATAATACGAATCCGTCGCGTTTGTTCGCAGATAATGATGATCATCTGTTATCGAATCGAACACACTTTAATCAGGTCAATTATAGACGAGTGTAAATGAGTTGGCGTAAACTGCACACATACACTGTGTCAGTCAACTAGCGCGTTTGGGACGCTTTGAAAAAGGTTAATTACTATTGCAAATAATTACTATCGTCAATCCTCATTTGATTAATATCATAGGTTAAGTTTGATTAGGAAACTCTTCGAAACTTTCCTAATTATCTAATTTTAAGTAACAGTATATAAACAGTAATTTTTATACCAAAAATAGTTATATCTTTGTATTTTTCAATATAAATAAAAAAAATGAGCATTAATTAAAATAAAATAAAATGTGGTCTGTAGTCTATCGTCGTTTCGTATACTCCAGTACATCATTACCTACTTCTTTGTTGAAACTAAAACGTGACTAAATTAAATTGTTTTACTCACTATCTGTTATTGATCTTTAAAAGTGCTGTTTTAATAAATTAATTAAGTAGGTTTATAATAAATGTTGTTATTTCAGAGTTACATTGTTATTTAATTTAATTATTATTGAAGTCTATGATATTATAATTTAATACATTTAATACTTTAAATCTAAGATACTAAATAACATATACATCAATCGATTTTAATTTTATCTAATATTAGTTTAAGTGTGTTCTGCAATATTAATTTTTAAGCATATCTACTTATATAAAGACATGAATGATATACCTTTTTATTTGACGTTTTATTTCGGAAAACAAAAGATGACAATTATATTTTTTGAAAGTAAATAGATAATAGTTTAAAGTTAACATTTTCATGGAATCAAGTATACTATTTAGCAAATTAACTATTATTACAATAACAGACGCTTCACTTAATTCAGTTATGTATAAATAAATGAACTATATTATTTAAATGCGAATTACATAGCATTTTTAAAAATATTATGAAACAATTTCTTACTCAAAAGTAACACTTGATTACAATCACTTAAGAAATATATATTATATAGTTATTTATAATAATATTACATACAAATTTAGTGTGGTACTTCAGTTTTAAAACTTCATTATAAAACTCAATAATGCTTATGTAAAAAAAATTACTAAAAATACAGAGCATTGTATTTTGTAAAACCTGTAAGAGTCCCTTCAGATACTAAACGACGTAGTTGATTCTTCATTTAAACTGATTTTCGATTATCACTTTATGTGAAATGATGTAAAATTTAAATTCTTTGTTACATTATATTTACTCCTAAGAAAAAAAAATATAAATATTATGAATGATTCTGACTATTTTATTTGTATGTTTAAACGTTTATTCGCCCATAATAAGATTCTAAAATTCAGTTGTTATATTTGTAAAACCGTATTTTAAAAACCATTGTGAATAAAAAAACCTAAATTGAATTTGTCGACTATAAGCTTTTTAAAGCCCTAGCTTGTTATACGATGTATGTCCCTGATGTTCGTTTATTTGATTTTTAACGTTTCTCCAATCGTATTTATTATATCGTTGACTGTCAGTTTTTGTATAAAAGAAAGCATTGTATGTTGACCAAATTCAATTCAATGTTGATTATAAGTATTTTCTGGTAGGACGAAACTGCTAAACATTTTAAACTACGAATTTTCTTAAATTTCTTTTCGTTATGAAAGCATTTATCATATAATTTGAAGTTAAAATAAAAATTTAAAGAAAAGAAATTGAGAAATTATTTTAACGATTTACTTTTTTTTACATTCGATGTACCCTCACACAATTGAAATGCCTAAGGTCATATTATTTTTGAAAATGTTGCATTTACTCATCTTGTATTATTAATTGAACTAATCAGTTAATTTCAAAATTATTGTTTTAAATGTAACAATAAAATTAGACGTTGATTACAATTTTCTAAATTGTCTTTATATGTGTGTATAGTCGTAAATAAATTAATTAATAAAATACTTCGAAGCTATTGGTGCAGATAACATTTTTATTTTTTTATTGATGAATTTTTCATCAGCTCCATACAAATTTGACACTTTGACTAAAGATTAGTTTTATTTTCTACTCAAAGCGAATTTGAAGAACGTTCTGCATTTTTTTTAAATTACAAAATGTCAAGAAAATCATCTTTTGACCATAAGCTTATAGTTAGTTTGAAATTAACATGCAAATGAAAAATAAAAATACAGTTCAACATAAATTTTCAGTTAAAAATACGTTTAAAATCATAGTTACCTACCATGCAAGTCTACAAATCCGTGATAGGATAACTTTTTCTTCCCAGTTTACACAGAGGTTTATTCTTATTACTTTATTTTAATTGCATTAGCATAAAATTATGTAAATAACTTTTTATAAATAATACTAGTAACGTAAAATATGCAAAGTTTGCATTCAAACTTCTGTGAAACGTTTAAAAAAAAATGACTTGTGTATTTAATTAACACATATATTATATTATTTCTAAAGTATTACACAATTAGCAAAAATATTAAGCTTAAACATATTTTTTGAGCATTATACGTTAATAGTAATATTATACTCATAGTTTTAATTTTAAATTTTTTTCTAATTATTTATTTTTACTTTCAAACATATTTGATTTAATTATAAGTATGATTAATAATAATCATCTAATGAAAGACTTTTATATTACATTTTAGACTGAAATAAAAGTTTTTATTTTTTACTTTTCTTTAATGAAATAATTGTCATGTACCTAGAATGTTTTTTTAAGCGTAACTTTTTTGTTTAAAAGGTTCATTCTATACAATTGTAGATTGCATTTAGCGAATTAAATTTTGCCCGTTAAAATTCGTTTTAAAAATGTATTCCTACGTATTCATTAGTTAAATATAAAATTAATATGTTTTTACGTACCTTTCTATATGTATTTATTCTTAAATATTCAACTTTTTTTTTAATTGATTCTTTATTTCTAATTGCAGCTTATGATAGTAAAATATTTTTTAGTTAGCATTGTGTCACACTCATCAATGATTTAAAAAATGACGTTTTACTTATTTTAAATTAAATGAAGTGCAGTTGATATAGGTTTTACATGATTTAAATTATTTGTGTTTAACAAATATTTATCGATCTCAGTCATAAATGTATTGAATCTCAGAGTATTGTCAACAAGAAATTTAATGAAGCATTATACATTATTGTACAATGTTTAATTGAATTACAAAACATTATGCATTAATCGATCGCTACTTATTAAACGATTGTTGGTATGAATAGATTAGATAAACATAAAACAATGTTACTCATGATAATTTGTAAGATTACATCATCTTGACTTGTACAAATCGTATTTGTTTCAATTCCTTCATATTAAACGTCAGGCACCAAATGGTTGTCGTCGAAGTGAAATATGAACCTCATGACGATGTCTGCGTATTATTTGCTAAGTTCTGTTGTAGTCCCGTAACAATTCGCTTTAATGGTATGTGTATTCAGACCGTCACCGTTGTTTTAACAAAAAAAAAAAACAATGCAAGTGTAAATTTACCCAAAGTTAAATCAATTAATTATTATGATAATTGTGCATTTTTGATACATTTATTTGTTTTGTTTTTTTTTTGAAAATAACAAAATAGATTTTATGTGTACATTGTTATATATTTTCCTTTAATCGCATTGCATAAGAAGCGTTTTGGTATAACACATGCAATTAATAGCTTTGTGAATTATGTGCGAAAAGGTATTACAAACATAATATTAATCTTCAGAGTTATTTAATAACTCATTCGTTTTGAACGAGTTTGTTATGTATATATCAGTATATACTATTAGTCTGTACTAGCCTTTATCGTTTATCATAAATGAATGGATTCACATTCAGGCTTAATTTGTGAATATAGGTACCAAAGGAGAATGAGCTTGTCATCATTGTTTGTGAATTTATCAAATGGCCATAATATTATGTACTTACCTTTATACGAAATCCCGTAATATACACTTCAGAGTAATATATTATTTTACCACTCGAAGTAATTTTAATTAAAATAGTATTTATCGAAATTATACAACACAAATAATTACTGCTGCTGTTTCCTAATATTTAAAATGTAATACAAAATATTCACATATAATAAATTCGTAATTTTTTTTAAAATTTTAGGAATTAGTAATAAATAGTGAAAGATTTTTAAAAAAATGTCCTGTGTCGATTAATTAGAAAATTATTTCAAATTAAATGACATGTTCTATGTGATGGATATGATAACTTTGCTAGATATGGTTGTCTATCTGTAATAAGGTTGCCACGTTCTTGACGTTTTCTAATACATTTTGTGTACAAATGAGTAAAATGAGTTTAAAAATCCACCAAAATTGCTAAAAGATTAATGATACAAATAAATGATATAATAGTATATGATATTATTATACAAGCATGCAATCAAAATATGCATTTTCATAATTTTGAAATAAATTATAATTTTTTTTTTTGATTTGTAAGAAGACATTTTCAAAGTTAAATATTGAAAATGTTGTGAATTTAATTTATTTTTTTCTCCTTGTTAAAAAAATTCTAATAATTCAAATGTATTTTTTAAG
Organism: Myzus persicae; assembly: GCF_001856785.1. Classification (NCBI taxonomy): domain Eukaryota; kingdom Metazoa; phylum Arthropoda; class Insecta; order Hemiptera; family Aphididae; genus Myzus; species Myzus persicae. Next base: position 266,921 of record NW_019100880.1, on the reverse strand, counting down.
AAAAGCTTTTTTAAGAATACCTACATGTTTTTATTTCCAAGAGAAGATATAAACTTGACAAACTGTTTTTATTTTTTTTATGATGAACTAAAATATTTCTTTTGACGTTTTTTTTAATGACACTTGAATACAGATTTAAATTACAACAATATATATTTGTTACAACATTGATAAATTATGTTTTATTTTATCAATAGGTATATAAAAAAACGTGTTTTTTGTTAAAAAATATAAATTTATTTTTATATTATGTGTATAATAATTATTTTAAGCATTTCAACAATGGCTTCAGACATTTTAATTTTTAATATGTCCACTATGCATTATAAATTATTATTTTATCAAATATCTTTAGTATTTTATTCAATAAGTTCATAGAAAATAAAGATAAATAAATGTGGAAAGCGTCTTAAGTATGTTTTAAATAAATATACATATTAAATTAATAATTGTATGGGTGTTCTGCTTTGAAAGACAAATAACGAGATGAGGTTTCAAAAATATTGTATACAAATCCATTTATATTTTACACTTCTTGTTACACATCTGGGTCCGCCTTTGGACCCAAAGTCTACTACTATGTAACCTAAATAGCTTATATTTATATGTCTCTACAACCGTCAGGCGTATTGGCTGTCATATTAGAATTGAAAAAATAAAAATAAATGTTTAATCCTATCAACCCGTTATTGATATTATAAAATATAATGCCTCTAAATTAAACATTTGTTTTATTTATCCATTCCAATCTACTAATGTCTGGATTGTATAGGTGGTCACAATATTGCTATTACTTTACACATAAATATCGTTATTTCATTAGTAAATTATAATCGGAATTCCGGTTCATAAAGGAAATGTAACCTTTGGTAAACATAGGTATCGCATTATCGCGGTTAATATACATGGAATGTTCTACTACAAGTACACATTTTTCTCGTCATTCGTTTGTCGTTGAGTAAGTGTGTCAATTATTTATTATTGATATCATTGATAAGATTGCGGTTTATTGAGTTTTATAATGCTACTATTACACTCGAGTATATAAATCGGTCACCTTCGATGAAACATAATATTATACATATATCTACCATTATACCAATATAATAATATACTACCGAAGGGGAAATCGATGAGCCAATCCATCCTGTTCTCGACGACGTCATGGTGTGTGATAAATGAATTGGCTTTCTTGTCCGTCCGATTTTTCCTCCCTATGGAGACGATGACCATTTTGAACAAAGAACACGTTTGGTGGAAGACATAACGCGCCTTCAGATAGTCATTGAACAAAAGGGCTGCATTGGACACAAAATGGATTTACGGATCGAAAGAGAAAGGTGGAAATGCCACCAATAGCATACATATATACGTGCGTTTCATAGTATATCTATATAATGTATAGTTGGGAGGTTTTTTTACGGTTTTTCACTTAAGTATTTTTGCTCTCCGTGCCGTCTAATCTACACGATTAGCGTGAACAATACAATGCCGTGGGAAATCGTATTAAATGAATAAAGGATACCTGCCGAGTGTACGTCTAGTTGAAAATATCACGGAAATATTGTCGATTAGGTTAATTTCATTCGTGCACACAGCAGGTCGCTGCTGATAAATTTACCTCTATATCAGGTGTATCTGGACATCTGGTGAAATTCGTTGACGTGAAACATAAATCCAACTCGTGATGACCGTCGATAGTATTATTATCAAAGTATATAGTAATGGATGATGGAAATCGCCAACATTTGTTCCATTAATGTTTGCCACTTAATTAATGTAGATGCAATTCAATTTAGTAAATTACATATAATCGATAAGTATTTTTTTATGCTTTTATCTTACACAAAATATGTACCTTTAGTATTGGCGTTATTGCATTGAATAAAACATTTATTTTTTGAAACACCTAATATTTTAATATAGTATTATTAGTAATAATGTAATAATTTATTACATTATGATCTGTAGTAAAACCTGTACCTGTTCCTTATTTTGGTATATGGTATCAAATAAAGTTAACTAAATCCACATATTGTAAATTGTAGATAACACAATAAATTTATCTAAATATCTGTAGAAATACATATACTATATGTCTATATACTACTATGCATTATTTTTAAAATTAAAACATTTAAAAATAACTCAATATAATTATTTTAAACAAATACTATGCATACAATCAGTATTGTTTTAATTAAACTTTATTATAACTGCAAAATATTACAAATAAGTAGTAATATAAAGAGTAAAATTATAATCACAGTTCACTACCTATCGACAAATGTTTGTAAAAGCAAACTTACCTATTAAATTATGTTCTTTTATAATTACGTCTATTCCAGTACTGTTTAATATAAGCCGATATCATATGATGTTACATTCTTTGCTTATTTTTATAAATAGTACCCTAAATTGGTAGTTGTTGTTAATTATAAATATAATTATTGATGTATTTAATGTACATTATATTATTATACAATACCTTGGGTACTATAATGTATTATGTTATTCATAAATTATCTGTGTATTTCATTTCATTTCTACGTTTAATACAATGATATCTATCACTGTGATAATTAAGAAATTATTTGTAAATAAATAATAATAGTGCTCAGAGACATATATTTTAATAATTTAAACATAATGAAAATTTTAAATGTTTACTGTTATTAATACATACTTACTGTAATTTAATAGCATTTCGCTAGACTTTATAATTTCAAATAATATTGAAATTTAGAGTTTTCGTTGTGTTCTCTTCAGTTGTGTGTATTAATAAAGTTTGTTGAATAATAATATTGATTTGCAATACTATTGATTTTTTCTATGAGTTCTAATTTTATATTCACAAAAATAGTTCGTGACCTAAATACCTAATTACTTATACTGCAGATTTAAGCGTATTAAATTAAGGCTTATACTTTATTAAACCATCTTATTATGATATGTATAGTAATATATTATAATGTTATCAGAAATTTAATGCTAAATTGTCAAATAAAATAACACAATATTTTGTAGGTGTTGTATCCTTAATATGAATAGTTTTTCCCAGGGAATTTTCATCTATGGATATCAATGAATTGAGGTAGTGTTAACCATTGTTTTTTTTTTTGTAAACAAAACTTTACGGTAAAACTGAAACTAAAGAAAACTTACACTCCTACTTCCGACTGAAAAAGCATTTGTCAAAATGGCGAATATTATTGATTCGCTATCGTCGATACGGTACTTTCTTAAAAAAAATATATATATATAGTGACGCTTTTTCCTTTTCGGTTATCGTATAAAGGTGGTAATAACATCCGTTTTTTTAGGGAGGACGAGGTTATAGGTGTATTGGATATATTCTTTAAAATGTTAAATCTGCTGAGTTATCGAATATCTGTCAAGCTCGTCGTTTTATTTGAAGTATATTATACATAACTTCGTGATGAACTGTAAGAAATAAATGCTCAAATTAAGTAATAAGTCACTAAATAGTTAAAATTCAACATGTTTGGTTTTTTTAGAACAGTATTTATAAAATGCATTATTCAACGATAAAATAGTATTGAATGTATTTTTGATGCAGTAAAAAAGTAGTAACAGTGTCTGAACCACGTATACGGAATTCGTTTATATAAAGTTAAAAATGTTATTGTTTCGAACAATGAATATGCAATTTTGAAAATAATTTTAAAAAACTTAATTAAACTCATCTAAACTAAAATTTTACTACAATGTAATATATTATGGACACTTATGTCAATATTGCATTACATTCAAACAGTGGCTAATGTTGATATAAACCTTGTTACACCAACGAAATCCATTTGTTTTGGTATAATGTTTGTAAATATATATACTTTATAAGTTAAGGAATATCATATTTTTCAGTAAAAACTACATCAAATTGTTGGCAAAAATCATGTTCAATCATACTTTAATGTTTTTTTTTAACAACACAAATTTAATTTATAATTAATCTCGTACGTTGATGTTCATACACCTGTAATTTAAAGCTAATAGTTAGAATTGTATTGAGATAATTAACGTATTCATTGATAAATTTAAATGTATTGGTTAAAATGTGTTTTAAATATAAATAGGTTTTAATGGTTTTTGATTAATATATATTTATAATTCTATACCTAGTTAAGGTAATATGTATGTCATAATTATATTAACATTATTCTGAAATCAATTTCTAAATTCTAAATTGAATCAAAACTAATTTTCATTTGCTCATAATATTATCAATTTATAGATTCATTAACTTCATTTGTTAGCAAATCCATTAGGTTAAAACTAATTGACACGTTCAACAACTTCCACTTATAAGAACATAATTATTTTTGAATATTCTAAGTTTTGCTCTGTTTGTTCAAAGTAATATAATTGTATGTAATTCCATTAAGCTGAAGTTTATCAATTTCAATGCTACACCTATAAAAATGCATATTATGCTTTTTCAATTCATATAAATTTGCCATTAAATTATATTTCGTGATTTGTTGAGTTACTTTTTGAATGCATGTTATTATTATGATCAATTCAATATGTTATAAATTCGAATTTCATTAATGTGTTATTTCGTTTTACAGTGGTGAGTTTAAAAAAAAACAATTTGTGTCAGAATTGTATTATATTACATAGGACTTGACAGTTTAAAAATGTATTAATAATGTCATGTTTGCTTTTGGTGAAATACATTATTTATTTTAGTGCTTAAAAAAATTGTTAAGGTGTTTATAAATATTTCAAAAAATATCAAACTTTACAACCAGAATAAAAAGTAAAAATATTAGATCATGATGAAATAATATCGTTACTGAAATACCAAACAGTTGAATTTTCCTCGGGAATTAATGTAAAATAATTGAAATATTATTGTAGGAAAACATAAACCATGCAGGTATTTTGTTTGTTCAACGAACATACCAAACACATATTATAAATATTTATAAATTCTATACATAGCATACGTAGAGAGTTTCAATCAATTAGTGGCGATGGCGTTTCAAAGGGTTTTCGTCGTCGTCTTTGAGCATGTGACTACAATATAATATAATATTATTACACTACACGACAATAGGTATGATAAAATAATATATTAGTATGTCATATTTTAACTTTAAAAAGATTTTTTTAATTGCCTCACGATTGTCGTGTTCGTACTTAATATAACATTACTCCGTATAATATTTTATAGTTCGCGGTCGGTTGTCGGTATTATTGTCGCCATCGTGATATCATAAATTTAGTATGTACCTATATTACGTAGATATATGCTTTTTTATAGAAAAACGTTAATAATTGATCTCGACGAAGGGAGACAATAAATATTATAAATAATAATACGTTTCATACCTGAAATTACAGATATTACTGGTACTTATAAGAAGTAGGTACATTAAATTTTGAGGTATCCAGTCAAATGTAGTAATTTATATCAAGAGGTTCTTTTAAGTAATATTATTTTTTAGGTGGTTCCTTAGCAATAGCTATTTAGACATCACATGGCTTTCACTGTTCTCCGATTAGATTTCATATTGTAGCTTAGATAAACTTTCGATTCCTACACCAATAAACGATTCCTAACACAGTTTTTAAAACATATTCTATGAATTTAAAGTGACTTATACTGATGGCAAAAATTATAGAATTATCAGAAATTTGAAAATGCGAGGAGCAATTTACTTTGCTATTTTTACTGCCTGCTCACTGTAGGCGCAATTTACAAACGCTCATAACATTATAATATTATAGTATTATACACAGATAGTTGCCGTCTCAAACAAAGTGTAAGACAAAGTAATAATAAGCACTAAGGTGTCCGCTAAAGAAAGGTCTCAATTCAGTACTAATACGCCTTATTGTAATGGAAAACCGAGTGTTTATAATTATTGTCACATGACAACAAATCATTGCTTGCTAACCCTTTCGAGCTTAAAATATTGATTTACATAAATATGAAGAATGAAAAATAAAAATTATGTCGACAAATGTGAAATTGAATAGGAAATTGTAAATTTCAATATTCGATGAAAAATAGTACCTATCACTGTATTAGGAGTTAATATTATCGGTTACCTGTTTAAAAAAATAAAAAACAAAATAATATAATTATTTACTTTCATTAATATACTTTAATATTGTTACTATATTTCCAAATTAAGAGGAAAACGGACTTTGACATGGTTTTGACGGACTGCGGTGCGTGATAATCTGCAGAGATTTATTATTGCCTATATTTTTTGTTCAGACGACAAGTCACGATATTCGATTAATCGTTTATCGCTCGGTGGTCGTGACGTGGTGACGCGGCGCGGTCGTCCAAACCGGTGCCACCCGCGCCGGCGCCGCGACCGCTCCACCCACCCGCCCACCGTAGTGACGCGCCGCGATCCGTGCGGCCATGCGGCCACGCCGTCGACAACATGTTGGCCGCGCTAACAGTGTACCGGGCCCGTCTTCGCGAGTGGTTGCGGGAAGTGACGGTGTCCGGTAATTACCGCACGGCTACCGGTACCGCAACCGACACCGGTACGATGGACCGCGAAAACGGCACGGCAGCAGCGCCGTCACTGCTGACCAAGCAAGTGCCCCCGCCACCGCCGACGCCTCCTCCGTCGCGATCTGTGCCCGATGACCGGCCACCGCCGACCCGACCAACCGTGGACCCGGCCGAGGAGGAGTACATAGCCACCGTCCTGGCGTCCATGCCCGAAGACATGCCGCTACCACCGCTAGCGTATACCAGGCGCCGGTCAAGCAGCAAAACGCACACACGCCTGTACCGGATACGGTTACCACCCAAACCGAGGAGGGCTAAAAGGTAAACAGTATATTGCCCAATCGGCACTGCAACAGTATCGTCTGAAACTCAGACATTTGTTTTTTAACCATAGCGGCATATCGAGATTATATTTTGTCCCCGGGGGCAAACACAATTTTGTACAACTACTATACCTCTCCCCAAACAAAATGAAAAACATTTTCAGGTTTTTCCATCAGCCGACTGTGTACACAGACAAATGTACTATGGTGTACATATTACACACTTTTTATAATTATTATTTTAAATAAAATGAAATATTTACACTTTCAAGCGTCTTTGGTTGAGAGAGGCGCAACCACACTACTACTCACCACACCACCCAACCCCATTGATCCAACACTGAATTTAGGATCAATGTTTAAATATTGCATCCAGTATTTTTTAAGGTCGTTATACCAATAATTGCACTTACCTTTCAGTTTTACCTTTAGGTGTGAAAAATAATATGCTTTTTGTCTGATTTTTGTGACACACTCATTTCGTATCTTTTTCCCTTTAAAATTGAATTTCTTCGTAAACGAATTTCACTATATTAAATTAGACATCATAGCAGTTTAAAAAGTATTTGTGAATCTATCAATAAAAATATTTTCAAATTTCAAAAAATGACATTCGAATCACTAACGTGCTTGAATCAATAAAATTTATCTATAGTGTCATAGCCGGTCAATGTTTATCAAAGTAACTTATCGCAGACTTATACAATTTGCATATTAATTGTTTGTGTCTTGTGGTACATTAAAATAAAGTAACGGTTAAAGCTATAAATCCGATTAAGACTAAATAAAGGAATTCAATTCCAAACGTTTTTAATGCATATTATCGCATCATGGTTAGGTTAGGTTTAGTGTCATTCTATTCCAACAACTATTATTTGCTATTCATCATGTTTAATAACTGATTAATTTCGAATAAATAGGTGTATTTGTGTTGTGTTTACACTAAGAACGATAAGTGCTGTAATAATTTCATATTTACTAAAAGTAAAATGTAAATGAAGTGAAATATGAATGGATGCTCATATTTTACCATAATATAGGTAATACCTCGCAGATCACCGCTTATCGACGGTTAGTGTATTCTGGTATTTTTAATACAAAATTTTTTTAAAAATTTGTCTATTTTTTATTTTATGGAGCGTATTTTAGTGCATATTTAATCATTTTAATGCTGGGCTTACAATAAAATCCATAACGAAAAAATTTCTCTAAGATATGCAGCTAAATTTATGTGAAAAAAATTAGGATACCGTTTCGTTTATGAAAATATGCACTACATAATATAGGTACAATACAATATAAATTGTAAAAATGTTGAAATGTGTTGGATATACCTTTTTTATAATGTATAGCGAAAAATGCAAAATATGTTGAGTTAAACTTTGAATATAATTTTTCAAAACCAATACTTAATTTGCTTTTAAATAATTATATTATTTATATTTATATTTATATTTATATTATTATTATATTTGAATATTCGATAATTATTGATGTATAAAAAATAATGGAAACGCATAAAGTCCTGAACCGAACCCATTTATGTGATTTTTCCGGCATAGATAAGAATTTTAGTGATCAGTTGACTATGATGACTTTTTGTATTTTATTATTATAAACATAGTTATTTTTTCAAGCCTTACAAGTATATAATTTTCAAAATAGTTTTGATATTTCTAGACATTTTAAATATAAAAAATTTAAAATTTATAAGTTTTATTTTTATTTTAAATTTATAATTTAATTAAATCTAATACGAGATTCCTCATAATAATATTACAAAATGTATAAAAAAGAGTTATTAAAGGTTTTTTTAAAAATAATTTAGGTCCCAAATAAAAAAAATAAACTTAAAGAATCGAACGCAAGCTGTAATATTTGCATATCTGATTTATGAGTGTGGAACATTATGTATATTATAGTCATATTTAAAGATATAAACAAAAATACAAAAAACATAAATTGCAATTATTGCAAAATCGTATATTACTTTTTTATTATTATTATAATAAGCCAGACTATGACGAGCACAGAATCTTGTTTTCTTCGTTTTGTACTAACGTGATTCTCAGAAAACCAGTGTACCGACAAATCCCGACCATGAATGGAAAAATCAACTGGAAAATCGCAATTGATATTTGGCGAGACCGTTTCTCGTGATCGTTTTTCACATCGACATTTTTGTTCATACGAGAGGGGCATATAAACTGCAACCGTCGAGAGAATCGTCATATTCGTTTGTCTGCTTAGCCGAATCAAAAGATAACCAATGTCAATAATAATGATTGTATTCGCTGTCGTGACTTCGATAATATAGTATTACATAATACACTTTGCAATAAGTTGCTCTTAACAATCTCTCCGCCATATTTACCTGGGTGTTTCACCAAGCATGTTCATCTCAATTATTTTTCTTCATTTTTATTGAAATTGTAAGTAAATTTAACGACAATACCTATTTGAAATTATTTGAATGTTTATACCATCTGAGTATGATGGTATTAGTTTAATAATTTGTTTTTCACTATTAATTAAGCGATAAACAGATTTTTTAATATTTTTTTTTTTATCTTCATAAAACTTGAACGAGTCACTTTCTAATTTATTGAGATGTCTAAAATGAGGATAAGAGTCCTTAGAAATAGATTTACTAAAATATAAGATAGGTGTAATATTGGAGATCTAATATTTATTATTCTTAAATTATTTTATAAAAAATATAATTTTTTATGCATTAATATTAGTTTACTAACACTTTTAATTTTAAAATCATAATCTTCAAGTATTCCAACCTCATTATAATATATTACTATTTTATACCTTGATGAAATTTGTTTTAAATATTTAAACTCTTTCAAAAAATGCCTTCCCATTAACAATTTATAGGAAAAGGGTAAATTCGCAATTTTAAAAGAGAAGTTAGTATCATCAAAATAAAAAAATATCTTCTCAACGATTTATATTAAAATTTAAAATTGAAAATGGCAGTGCACATTTGTAAAAAAGAAGTTGGTATAGCACTATAGCCACAAGACACTCATAAATAGTCCCAAATATTTGAAAATATGGCTCTTGAGTATAATATTTAAAAGTTCCAAAAACCAAAATTTTAATAAATTAATTATCAAAGGAAAATATGGTTATATCCTGGCAACCCCGAAAATAAACCGCCCATTATAAGACCTAAAATAATTAACAAATTTCTCGGATTGTTAACTTTCATAATACCGGTCATAATGCACCACGTTTCTGCCATTGTGCAAATTGTGGAACAATTTTCGTTAATATTGCTTCGATAATCGAAAATAATACGACCTACCAGGGACCGCAGCTTAGCCAGCGAAGCACATAATTATTGTATTATACTCTGGTCAGCAATCGGAACGATCAAATATTTGGATGATTGTATTAATATTCCACTGACATGTGTAAGACTCCGTAAACTTAAAATCTAATACCATGGTATACTATAGCAGATAGTACCGGTAACAAATCAGGCTTGGTAATTTATAGACAAATATTCCGTATAGTATATTTATCAATACAAGCATAAGTTAACGATTGTCCGTGAAGACTGAAAAATGGAAGTCCATAGACGTTTTGTTCCAAAAATTTAGAAATTATGTCCTTTTGCAACATCTAAATATGTACCTACTACACCTATACAATATAGTACTACAACTAGTACAACTTCATTATAGAGATGAGAATAGCTGTAGAGATTGGAATAATAGCTATTAGTAATTAAATTAATATACCTTATATACAGTTATCAATATTTATTGTATTTACGTATTATTTATGTTTTTTGAATATTATTTTTAATAGATTATGAATAATTGTGACACTGAATTTTGTTTTATGCGTTATTAAATTAATATTTTGAAATAAGATATTCCTATTTAATTTGGTATTAATTAAACTTGTTTCCCAATGTATTATTTACAATCAATATTTTATATAAATAAACAAATAAATATTTATATATACATAAAATAATTATTTTGTCAAAACAACAAACCATTTAGTACTCCGTAGCCACTGTACATATATATTTTAAATCGAACTCCCGTATTACCACGTATAATACAAATCTAAAACGTAATAAACTTGTAGATGTTGACCGGTGATTACGAAGGTATTAAAATGACACTAAAAAATGGACTTTAGAGATATGATATACGTATCATAAAGTTGTCAAAGCTCCCTTGAGAACCAATGTAATGCTTCCCGAAAAAATAAATTGCATATTATTTTTTACGGTTTTTAAATTTCAGCTTAAGCCTTTAAGTTATAAAGATTTTTTGTGTTTTATTATTTTTTGAATACATTTAAACTAAACATAAAAACTATTCATCAATCATTTTTTTTAAACCACTCTAGTCAAGTCTATCATAATACTGTTCACGTATAGTTTTTAATTTTCATTCTAGGTGTACAATATTTCTATATAATATGTATTTTATTCAAATTTTACCATCTAGACATTTTAAAGTTTAATATTTTGTACTTTTCATTTTGATGATCAAACTGTAAATCTTATAATCGGAGGTAAGGTTGGGAGATAAAGGAGTTGAATTATGTATGATTTTAAATCTAAAATACCAATTCCAGACTTACGAAATGCAAAATGTATAATACATGTATATATGTATTTTATAAGGGTATAATTTATTTCCGTGTATTATTATACAAAGGTTTCAACAAACAATGTATAAAACATTAAATTACAGTTTTACTACTATAAAATAATATGCAAACACACACTGTATTTTGATATTAACTGTTATACATTTATTTTGTTCATATATAACTAATTGTGCGTAATAAATCAAAATGGATAAACAATGTATCTTTTAACTACATATTATTATTATGATTAGGCACGTCGTGAAAAAATATAATAATATAGTTTTTCGGATATTGTTTTGTTAATGGAAAATCTTTTGAAACCTTTGGAGAATCGATATCAGAGATAATTACTGTAATTTTATAATAGAATAAAGTACAAAAAACCGCAACAATAATAACCCAAGTAAATTTCCATGTCAAGGCTCATAAATGGATATGCATCGATAATATATTGTTACAGTGCCGACCTAATTTGGTACCTACACGCTGGTCATGTTTTTTTAACTACCGTGTATCATATTTCAAATGAAAACAATAAATAATATGTTATCCTTCCAAAATCAGTGTAATGTAATGATCACCATCGAGCGAGGTCATTGTATAGATGCAACGCTAAACCATAATATACAAATATATTATAGTTGCAATGTAATGCAATAGTTGTAGTTAGCATTGTACACATAATCATTATGTTGTTCGTTTCTTCTTCTGTTAAAATACTGTAAGTATGGTTTTATAGTTGGAAAGTTTTAAGTAAACCTAAAAAGCGAGCAAATCGCATTGATATTAGTTATACTGATACGCATAATGAATGAACATTGGCTTTCCAATACACACGAGTATAGGCTATACATTTATGTATCTTATAAATCCTTTTTTTTTGTCAAACTCATAATCGTCAGCATTCAGAGATATGATTTTATTTAATATGACCTTAGATTTTGTTATAAAAACATAACTATCATAATTTTTTTGCCCATCGGTATATATTATATAGATACTTTATTCAAAACTCAGTATGTGCGTCAAAAATACGAACTAGTTAAACTAAACTGTAGCCTTCAGGATTACACAATATATTTGCCTTAAATATTTAATTTTAATTTTCAAGGCGTTAAGACCGTTTGAGAAAATAATTTCATTAAATATTGTGAGTACTTAGCCTGTATAACATGCATCTACAATAATTTGGTATACATTTTTTCGGACGCATGTAATTTATTTCGTGGGACACCAAGAAGCCTTTGTAACTATTATAGAACATGCATATTTAACTAATTTAGAAGACTTGGGGATACTTGGAGATTTCCTGGTGTTAATATATTATGTTTATCTGATTTTTCCAGTATTTTAAACTGTTAACTCATACAAATATTCTTGTTGAATAACATAGCAATTTAACATTATCTAGTTAATATTTTTTCAGATTTAAATTCTAAATAATTATTTTTGATTATCATAATTTGTTTTGGACTTGATAGACGATAATTAAATTCGTTAATTTCATTATCGTCGATTAAATCCGTTATGACATTGTGAGCCGATTGTTTAGGGCATTTATCAACTACTCTGACGTAATATTCCTGAGGAATATTGTATATTACATATTTATTTGGTTATTATATATCTTGTCTGATGAGATAATTGTATTTAAATATATTCTATATTTATAATTGATATTGTAAGGCTTATAATAATATTATTTTATAAACTATCAAATATGGTTAGTTATCCACACTGAAACATATTTTGTTATTATTTATCATAATATAATATGCATTAACACTTCATGAATCGGTACAATACAATTCATTTATGCATTGTTGCTAAACAATAACATTGTGAGGTTCACAGGTGAGTTAGGAAAATATACCTAATATTTTACTTAAAAGTCTGCTTAAAAGTTTGAACTGGGTAGAGTTTGTTATAATATTTTGAATTGATGTGTCAATGGACGTCCTATTGTGCGTCGTCAGGTTTAATATATGAACACACATTTCATTTTTGTATCTATATTATACTTATTCTGTTTTTGTTATCTTATTTTATTATTAGTTTTCCTATATTTTCCTATATGTTATAGGTTTTAAATTCTGCCAAACATTAATAATAATTCAAAAACAGAATTTAATTTTACCGTTTCTGGGTTAACGTGTGGTGGTGAATGAATTAAAGTTTCGTAGCAAGTCATTTTTTATCCTCGATGCTGTTCAGTGTATTAAATAAACATATTATACTCCCAAAAGTGTAACATTCGATTATTTTGAACTTATTTTATTTCTGTTTTAGAAATGTGTATGTCATTTATTTATTACAACTGTCAAACATTTTAAAACCATTTTTTATGATGTTAAAATGTTCCACAATGGAACATTTATAAAGTTTTATTTTTTTCCCACTTAATTTCTGATATTGAAAATAAGTTTTACCACCTACATATAAATAGTTTTAATTTTATTCAATTTCATTAAATATTCATTATTTTTATACATTATCGTTATATAACTCGAAGCAAACAAGTGGTGTCTTTGAAATAATATACAATTTTACTGTGAATAAATGTTGAATAAGATACTATGGAGGTACTGGTAGGAAAATAACGTTTCTACTTTAATGCTGTTTAAATATTATACATGATGACAAGCTATGTACTGTTCTTAGGTAAGAAATAAGGTTAGGATAACCTAGGATTTATGATTATCTTATTGTAAGAAATGTATTAGAAAAAAATATTCAGTTTTGTTAAGGTGCCCCATTATTCACTTGCTTCCTTAACTAGTTAAAATTTGTATTTCATCGTTTATCATAATTTAGACCCCGACTAAATTTTTTATAACTTTTTCGTATTTATTGAAATAATAAATGAAAAAAAAAATTAAGTCGAATTTGTTTAAAAATATAATGTTCATTTATGTAAATGTAAACTCATTAGCTTAGGTGCACTAAAACTATTCATCGTAATCGAAGTATGATGTAGCCGATCAATAAGTATACTGAAGTATTGCAGGTGTCTTTCCCTGCATGCATAATATAATAATTTATCATGCATAATATATTTTCTATATCCCAGTAGTTTATATAATAAATATTCAATTTTTTGTCCTCAAAATATTGCTTTGGGGTTAACAAATTGTAACTAAACAAACATTGAGATCATAAAAATTATAAATCAAGAGTTTTATATTAACTTGAATATATCAAACAAATTTTATACTATTATGTAACAATTATTTTACAATATATTCGAATATGAGAGAAGTTCATGTTTATGTATAGTGTATACGAATAAACTTTTTTATAAAAATTTAAAAATAAGATTCTCTCAACTTCTGCAAGTTATGTTAAAGCCTGAATAATTATTTACACTTAAAATTTCTGGATAGTGATATCGGATACGAATATTAAAATTGCTTTGTTAACTCCTTCTAAATATACGAATGGCTTTAAGGTCCCGTATTCGAAAACCGATCAAATACACCGTACAATGCAATTTTAAGTAAAGCATATTTATGTGGGCACCTGTAGGGTCGTGCCTGCCTGTTGTCCACGCTGTTGTAGGATTATATGTGACACGAAATACGCTCTCGTGGTACGTGAGTTAAATTTAAAAAAAAACTCATTGATTACAAAGCTTGTAAAAATAACGACGGTAACCAGACGTTGCATGCAGGACTCCGAGATAGGTTGTTGTTTGGTTGGTTAGAGCGCTGTAGAAAAGGACGACATGGTCATGACGGCCATAGAGTGGCAGGTGGATTTATCAGAGGTTTTCGTCATTCAAAGAACTAGTTTTTTCTTCGACATCTGTGACTTTTTTTCGGACACCCTTTCTCTTCGGTGCCATGTAAGAAAACCACACGCGTCTTATGTCTTTCCGTTAAAATTACATGTCGATTTCTAAAAATATGCGATCGTATGATAAGGATCGTTACCTATTGTCAATGATGAATTATCCCTGATTATCAGTTTTTATATTACGACAATCTGTCCGTTTTTCACATTAATCTTTTGTATTTAAGTTTGCCTAGTACAATGATGTGTGACTGTGTGATCATATCATTATACCTAAACATTTTATATGTATATTTTTTTAAACACACCTTTTTCTATTACTATCTTACCATGAACTGGAATACTTCTACATTTTTCAGGATATGTTAATCATAGTTTTTATGTCAAAAATATTAATTTTGTGTGTCAAAATATTGTGTTTCTTACCTATTTGTTTCAACATAAACTCAATAGTTATAATATTATGTGGAATATTAGTACTATTTTATCAATCAAATTTATACGAACGCTTAAGTGTTATTTACTTATCACATACTTACCTAATAGAAGTTATTGAATTGATATTTTTTTGTAATATGATATTATTATTATTTTTTTTTTTTTAGAGTAATAATTATAATAATTTTTATAATTCTTCATTAGTAAATATTATTTTAATTATTAAAATTAATTTTGAATAAGAGTCCTTTCAATAAGAAAGCTAATTAAACTAGAGATTCGGATATATTCTGTTTTGTAGCTTTTGAACATTGTGAACACAAAATTGAAATTACAATTCCATCTTATTTTAAATGTGAAAAAAATCTGCCTGATAGAAAAAGTAAGTTAAAAATTTGATATCCGGCAACGATAACATTCATTTTTGAGGTGTGTGGTATATTCCATTTTTAATATGAAAAAACCAGCTGATTGTGTACGTCCAATTAAAAACTTTGATGCGGCGAGGGATAACAATATTATTATGATTGCTATTAACCAGAAGAAAATATTTTATTTCTAGACTTCATTAGTGTTCTTTGTTGTAAGTTAAAAAAAGAAAAAAATTGAATTTATTTATCTGATTTAGATTTAAAATTTACAAGACATTCTTAGAAAAAAATGATAAATACATCTTTTTCACACAGAATAATTTTAAACCTGGTTAATATTTTTCGTATTTATGGATGGTATAAGGTACATTTAAACAGAATACAATTTAATTAAAACTGAAGACATTGAAAAATTAAGGAAAATATTGGACTAAAAAGGGTTTGTGTGAGTTTAAAATATAAATATAACAGTTGTCCACTTCTGAATATTGAGTAAAGTATTATTTTTATTTTTTAAAACAGTGCTTTATTTTAGCTTCAAAACTCAAAAACGTTTTAATTTGTATTGACCTTTATTTTAATTACTATTTATTCAATAACAAAAAATCAATAGAGTTTTTTCACTTGTCTTTCTTCCGTTTTGGTTTTAAATGTGTTTTGATATTCATTACGCATTTAAATATGTGCATACATTAATTATACAGTGATCTTAATTGTTAGGATAAATATATGGCCTCCAAGCTACGGTTTGTAGTTTAAAATAATTTGTAAATTAATAATACTTAATTAAAATAAAATTTCACAAAAAATGTGTAATATTACTATATTAATATAATATTATTTCTTGTTATAATTAAATTAAATAGATGATTTCAAAATATAACTTTTGAGTGCGTATTTTTTTAAACGAACGTGTTCACGTTCAAGTTTATTGGAAAAATGAATGAGTTCACAAGGTTGTTAATTAATTTTTTTTAAATTAATTGAACAGGAATTATTAGAAGAAAATATTATCTACTATAATTAATCAATTTATTTATTAAATTTTCAAATAAATTTAGCCTCTTATAAATCATCTAAATTCATTAAAATACTAACATCGTTCACATTTAAGTTCAATTCAATAAAAACGAGCGACGTTTGCGTATCGTTCACTAAATATGAACTCTAACGTATGTACGTGCGGTCATCAACGACGTTCTTTCCCAACACTGATGTTAATTATTGAACAGCTGTCAAATATAATATACATATATGTATATTATATTTATGTTTAATATATCTAAAATATATGTATATAAATAGACATATAATAATTTATTATATTATGGTTTATATGGAAATGTAAATCAAAATAGTGTTGTAATTCCTCCACTATTTACTATGCTTTGTGTTATTTTTATCTCGTTACTTGCTCACCACCACGTTCAGGTAGGGTATAATGGAAAGCTATTGTATTATTATAGGTCTACGAGTATGACTGTAAGCGTGTATCGCTGTAGAGAGAATCTAAGAAACGTTGGTGTTTTCTGGCTATATCATGTGATTATCTCCTTGGATACGAAAATTTAACTATTACCCAGGGACGTGACCTTTGTTACAACTGACGTATTATATTAATATAATAATATCATACCGTTATTAATAGAATAATTATTATTAAATGAAAATGGCCACTAATAATATATTATTTATTATGTATAATAGTCTACACCAAATAAAGTGTTTGTAAGTAATTACTGTGAAGAAACAATAGGTAATGTAAGTTTCCGTTTTTGTTGTTTCATTTAAAAAAGGGTTACATACCCACTTTCCCAACGTCCTATAGGGTTACGGTTACCTAGATAGCCTGCACACAGTGGAAATAGAAACGATTTCAATTAAGCAACTAGAATAAGAGATTGCAATACTGTTAATAAACTTCTGCCAAAGCGGCGATTGATAATAATATATAATACGATATTATTATGATGTCGTGGCAGATATTCATATAGTATACAGTGCACACCAAACGCACTATGTCATAATAATACTATTGTAATTTTCCGTCTTCCGTTTAATGACTGAGGGACGAGGGTGGAAGCTTTTATTCGTTTAATCCGCACGTGCGTAGGTCGAATACAACTACACATCACTGGGGCTGCAATGGTACAAAACCCGAGTTTAAAGATAATAATAACGATAACAAAGTAAATTATTATGCTGTTATACTCCTCTCGAATGATGTGTAGGCACAACGCGCGGGCCTGCACACTGACAAGGGTCTACGAAAACAATTCATTATGAACCACGATAGTTAAATACGCTCACACCGAGTCACAACACACACGTTATAAGTACACATCATAATATTAACAAATGTTGTAATGTTGTCGTTTTTTATTTCTGTTTCGAGTTTTTTTTTTCTTTATTATGTTTGCCGTCGTTATGATATCCATAGAGTATAAGCTTTCTGGAGCTGTACGAACAAAAAATTAGTACAACAAAACCATCCTTTGACAATAGTTTTATTTTTTGGTCAGTAAGCAGTATTACGAACATTTCTTTGGTGAAAAAAACTGTTGCATTTCGATAGAAATTTATACTGAGTTCAATGAAAAATATATTTATTATAATAATCATAATAAGTTGCATTTGTAAATTTGGTGGACAATATGAATTAAGGATTCGATGAATTTTATATCTAATATATGTATTCTATAGTACATAATATATCTATATTAGGCGACCAATGTATGTCAATTAAAATGTATGTAATTTTTTAATTAAGACAGTCACTCTTGAAGTTTTCAAACTATACATTTTTTGTTTGAAGTTAAGCTAATTTATTGAAAATCATTATGATATGATGACGTTTAATATTATAGTATATTTGAAATATTTTTATACAAATACATATTAAAAATTAATAACATATATAATTTGTATTCATTTCATATTATTGTACTAAAGTATTTAAACCATTAATGGTTTATAAACTTAATTAAGTTAATATTTTAAATCATAATCGAAAATAGTAAAAGGTGGTGTGTGTTTGGTACATTACTTGTTCTTCTAATGCAAAATCTGATGAATTAACTTTTCATTTCTTTCGTTCAATAAATGTATTCAGTTGTGTATCCAAAAACTTTCAGGTGTTTTTGTGTGTCTTTCTTATTTTATATATACCTATTCTTCGTCTGACATGTAAAAACTTTACGTAGAATTTCAAAGTTTTTAGAATGAAATTTTCGTAGAATAGCTTTCAGTGTACTGTCTACTGCTGATCATTATCAACTAAAACAAAAATAAACACTCCGAAAATGGGTTGGCGTAGAGTTTATTGATCACAAAATAATACCACAGACGAAACTGTTCGAAAACCATAAATATGCATTAGATATGTGCCTACATGATGTCGTGTTTGACATTATGAGTTATTATTGAAATAATATTTTTTCCCCTACCTGCACCCTCCATCACAATAGTTCTATTAATGAAACAGTTGTGGTTTCAAATATAGAATTCGAATAAATAGCGCAGCAATCAATAAATAGTTGTCGATTGATGTTATTTAGTGAATAAAAATAGACAATTATGCATACGACTTGATAATTGAATAATGTATTTAAGCTTTTGGTCAGTTCCAAATCACTTATATTTAGTTAACTTATACTTTTCATAATTCATACTATTCGTGATTTTTTTGAGACAATGATTTAGTAATGTTTATTTATTTTTCCCTGTATAAATTATAAATACATTTTCTTTATCTTTTACCTTAAAAATAAAATATGTCTCTATACTTGCATTCGTATTTTCACATAATATAATAAAATATTACATTATGATCGGGTAAAAGCGTTGATATTTCTGTCATGTTGTTTTCCTATATTCATGATCTCCTGTCTTTTATAAGTAACAATTTATAGATAGAGTGACAGGTGAAAAAGGATAAATATTAAATTTATCACAGTAATGGTAATAGACTTTCATTGTACAAGACTTAAGCTCCTTCCTAGAACAGAATAAAGGGTTAAACAGAAGAAAAACCATTTTTGGTAGTAAAGAAAAGCCTCACGACATTTCATTCAGTCGATATTTTTCTTTCAAAACGATATCCTTTGGGATAGACAAACTCTTTCGTCATTGGAACAAAATATAAAGGTTTCAAATTTTCAATAATGTCTAAAAGATTTAAAAAAAAAAAAGCATTATCTTTATGATATATTACAAAATATACAAAACCAACATTTATGTTTACTGAACATCAATGCCAGCTTTTATTAACTTCTTTTTGTAGCCATTTTGAAATCACTACAACTGTAAAACAGAACCATTTTAATATAATATTTATTTATTTTTACTTTTATTTTAATTTACAGAAGTTTCATAATACCTACATAATATTATATATCAATATAATATATACCTATATGTTTTATACCAATGCAGTACTACGTTCAAACTATTAACCAAAAATTAAAATATATAAGATATATTTTATACTATAGCCATAAATCATTTTATATAATCATGATCATGAAATAAATTATTTTGTGTTTTCATTCCTTTAGTGTTTTTTCCTTATATTATTAAAATCACTTTTATCAAATAAAGATAACATTAGTGTCGTTAATCGCCAAACATTTCTGAATGAAACTTTTTGAGATTTGTATGATCCCTACACACAAAGAGTTTTTCCAATAAGATTGTTACATTCAACAATTTTTTTACAGAATTATGTTTAGCTCTCTTGCATCACACTCTAAATAGTATAATATAATATTGTTGTTCCTTATGTGTTTAAAATATTATATAAATATTAGTGTGATAATTGATTTTTCATCTCAATATGACAATGACGTGTTGTTTTATTTCTATATTGTAATCCGAAATAAGTACCTATTTTGTATTCACGGGGCGTGGTTTTATCGTACATAATATCGTATGCAGCTGAGGTGGTAATATAATATCAGTATGGTATATCCGTATGAATACTTAATATAATGATATGAAATTGTGATCGAAAAGCCCTCGTACTCCTGTATTTTATTATTATAACAACGTAGGTAGTAAAAAAATAATATTCAAACATAATTAGACGTTATTTTTGGATTTGGTCATTCAGACCAACATTTTCATTTTATTAGCAACATATTAGGTTTGTTCAGTTTTGTTTTGTTTGATTAAATGTTGATAATTTTTAAACTATTCATCATAAAATGTCCTGGCTAGATTACCTCAATTAACAAATTATTGTCAGCTGCATTAAATGTGTATTTTTTTCAAGCCTTTTTCTCTATATTTTATACTACGTCATATACAGTATAAGTAAAATATTTTAACGAGAAACAATATTGGGAGCCATTGCACATTTTTCTTTATTAGTAATGAATGATGTGAAAAAACTACACATTTCACAAATTTAAGATAACATTGCATACATGCACTTTTAAATATTAAATATATTTTTACGCCTACCTACTATTTTTATATTGAAGTAAGTATGTTGGTAATTTAATCATTGTTTTATATAGTTCTTTCTTTATTATTTGAAAACGTTATAAGGTAATAACAAAATACTTGACATATTTAAAAAAATAACTTACAGAATATAATTTATAAGAATACATTTACTGTTTGTATGTATTAAAAATAAAAGCAAACGAAATACTAATGAAAATACCTTTTAGAAAACATGTTTTAATAATTAATTATATATGCTTGGAGGATTTATAGAGAGGTGCTACTGGTCTTCTGATCACCTGTATAAATTAATTTAAAAGCCTACCAATTTGTTACAGCGTAATTAATTAAATTTCAATATAAACGAATTTATACGAGAAAAATTGGGATGAATGGTAGCTTATAAAGATTATATGGCTATTCTTTTGAAGAATTAAAAAACAAATTGTCCGATAAATACATTTTAGTCTTATTTTATTTCAACTTTTTCTACGTTTAATATCTTATTAAATATAACCTTTCAAATTTGATCGTTATCTATTTAAAATGTACTTCTGTTTTAAAACTTTTTGTCGATTAAAATGATCGCCTAAAGAGCACAAGTTATCAGCTGTAAATGATAATTTATGGATATTGATTTGATTTAATTAGATTTAATTAGATGAAAAGTATACATGTATATTTTAATTTTTTAAATCTGTAAATTATTTAATATGGGTACTTTTTTAAAAGAACAGGTGACAACATAATTCTGCAAGGCTGTATAGTATAGTATAATAAAAATCTAATTTTGATTTATTCGAGATGAAACTTATATTTTTAAATTTGATATGTTATAAGTAAGTAACCCTTTTAATACACCTTCAGCATATTTTATGTAATATTTTTTAATTTATTGAACAACTTTAATTGTTCATAAGTGTATTATGAAACAGGATGATTTTGAATTTCAATGAAAAGACAGTTTCTCAAACAGAATTTGAACCACACAATAAGATGTGTTATGCGAGTGTGCGGTGGTACTTACCTACCTATCTACCTACTGTAGTTTGTGTCCTTAAAACGGTTTAGAATTCAACCATGGCGAATAAAACATAATTACATCGCAAGCGAGTTAATTTATTAATAACATTCGCCAAAACTATATAATACGATTCGATTAGGCTATATTATTAAGTGCAACAGCACCACAGACGGTTGTAAAGATCTGATGTCTCCGTATATATGTATCGTCTGTACCTATATGTATGTGTATCATAGAAATGTCTATTTGTATTTTATGCCATATATCATCTTGCAGTGCAGCAGTGTGGTTGACAACGTTGGAGATTTTCCTTGAAATCCGGGTCGATCGACTAATAAGCAATGATGCTATTACACGGCGATTCTGAAAAATACCAGCGATTTTCAACGGAAAGCACTTTCGATAATATACAAACACACTCGCACATCAGCTCCATCCGTCCGCGTGTGGAAAGAATGAACGAGTTACAGCAGAAGTGTGGGGGATAGAGGAATATTTGGCTTTATTTTTACCACACGATAGTATGCACGGGAGTATTCGGAAAATCCACCTGAGTCCGTTTTTGACAATCTTATCTGTGCAGATATAGCGTTGAAAGAAGGAGACGGAATGTACCACGATGGTGGGGAAGTGTATGGAGAGACATGAGTGGTAGGATCGGGAGAGATGAAAAAAATGTCATTCCATCCTCGGGGTTTACGTCGAGTAGGTACACGCGTTTGCCTGCCCGGGGTAAGACCTTACCCGTTCCTAATCCGCCGACGACGGGAAACCGTCGACCTTTTCAATTCCTATTACTATCTCGGCTCAGGTTTAACTTTCCCTTCACACCGGCGTGTTTCTGAAATAACCCAAATCCATATTTACGTGTAGGTATGTTATTTACATGACGTGTGCATGTGCGTGTGCGTGAGCGTGAAAAGAGCGTGAGTAGATTGAAAACCGTTTGTGCGCTAGATAAAACGGCCGTCGGTAAAATTTCAATGTGTTGGTACGGGATCCATGCGTTTCGAGCGGAGGGGGTCCCTCGTTATTGATCCGCTAACAGGGTGACTCGCTCGTAGGTAGGACAGCTACGCGAAGGGTCGAAGAGCGGGTCAGAGGTGTTGTAGGGTGGGGGGTGGGGAGGTAGGAGGTGAAGTCAGTCATGATTATTATACACAAACCCTCACCGGGTGTAATGTGCACCTTCGAGTTACACGTATTTCATAGACACAATCGTAATGTTCGTATAATATTATTACGTCGAATCTTCTAAAGGCCGCATAAAACGACTCCGTGAGTATCATCTTCAAAACCGTCAGATTTTTTTTAGCGTATTTGTTATCCGCGTTGTACGGTTAACCACTAATCACAAACTACGAAATGAATCTTAGCAAACAAAGTGTTTTTTTCGGGAATCAAGTTCAACGGCAATAATTAGGACAAAAAGTACCAACAGTATTTTAAACAGCTTTCACAATATATTTACCAATACATTATTGATATAAAAAGTATGGTGATTTAAATAATAGTTATTGATACTTTAACCTTTAGTCGAAATTCATTTTTATAATCAAGTACAATATAAGATCAGGGTTCTTTAAGATATAAAACAAAAACTATTATCATATTTACTAAATTATTATTTTCGAGAAAACGTTACTCTTATTAATAGTTAATTCTAGTAAAGATTTCTTAAGGACTAATAAAATTATTAATTATCATTAATATTATTATCACTATATTCTACCCTAAACTAATCTATTTATTTTAATTTCTGAGAAATGTTATAACATTGTAAGTTTATTTTTTGAGATATCGCATACTATTTGTCGGGCTTTCAAAATATTACGGCACTTTGGTTTTAACTTTGGCGCACTATTATTTAGGTACTATGAACTTTTATTTCTTTTATTTGGTTTTTGGTTTCTGTAATACGCACAAGAGATAAAAACAAAAACATTAACTATTTTCTAAAATTTGATTAGTTGTTTTTAAGTTGAATTGTATTCAAATAGAATTTATATATTTTTAGAGGTTTTAGTTTTATAATAATTGTTGTGTATATCACTCCCTCGTTATAATCTATTTAATTTTTAGGGATGTCATTTAATTACCTATTGACTTGAGATGATAGACGTGATAGAAGAACTAAGGGAAAATGAAATATGCAATGTTTGAACTGACAAATTCGTTCAAGTATAATTTAACTTGATCACTATCATTGAAGAATAACAATTTTTTGATTTCATTGGGAGGAAAATCATATCTTCATTTCTTTTATTCAAAAACAGATTTATTTAGTCTATCTAACATACACTCAAGACTTTTTAGTAAACGTGCTGAGCTTAAGTACTACAGCATACGAAATTTTAATTACATCGAATTACTCCAAGTCTGAAATCAAATACCATATTATTATTATTATTATTATATATTTCCAAGTATTTAACTATTTTAAATTATATAATATTATGTATATTACTCATAAATTGCTGAGTATTCGTGTTTAAACGAGAACTTTCAGAAAATCTTGAAGTCACATAATATGCACAATTTGAGCGTATTCAAACCAAGCGTAATGATTACTTGTGCATAATGCACTAACCTCAAAATCCTCTTGATTCTGGCTAACATAAGGCTATTGTTTCTAACAAATGTGAATTGCACTTAAGTGCACTTATAAAGATACAAAATTAAATATTGCCGCCTTCAACTAGGCAGTATTATTTTTATTAAAAAAAAAATCAGCATTCCTTAAAATAAAACAACCTTTTGATTTTAAAGAAAAACTATAGTTTTTTTTTTAGACTTATGTTCTGCCACAGGGTTGGCACAGGATATATCTTGGTTATGTATTTTAAACGTATTCATACCTAAGTAGAATCTGAACCAGCAATGTATGGCGATATTAATGCATTTGTTTTATTCATTTCTTAGGTGGAATAAAAAAAATAAAAAAATGGACAGTTTATTTTCTTTTTCTTAACTACAATGGACCATCGAGACCATAGTTTTCTGCTTCTTTAAGCCTTTTGAATTTTCTATTTGTTGCGTCTTCAATACCTTCAGTGCCGTCATAGTTTCACGCATATCCTCTTTCGTCGAAACACTCTTATTATATAGTCTCATCCAACCACCAACGATTACAAAGCCTTTTTCTCTGTATTTTATTTTTCCGAGTTTTCTATTATAATGCTCTTTTACTACGTAGGCATACGTATACAAGTCAGGCGTATCTTGCTCATTAATCTAGTATCTTATTTTTAAGGAGCTGCCTGAAATATTTTATTGTATTGACTCGACATCAGCATTGTTTGTTCTATTATACTATATTGTAGAACTCAATAAATTCGTTTGTTATATTAAAAAAAAATGAAGATTTTTCCTGTAATATAATATAATATATAAAATATTATTATATTCTTGAATATATGTATTCGATAAACTCATAGGTGTCGCGGTATATAATATTATATTGGTGTGTTTATACTCTAAATTTCTACTTAAATATTTTCTGTTAATTATACCTAGGATGAGAATTTAAAAAATAATTAATTTACATAAAAAATAAGGTTCAAAAAGAAATTATTCAAATTAAAATTGTATCATTTTATTAGTACGTTTCAATTCTATAGCATTATTATGTTTGGAAAATTACTGATTTGATTTCAATGACAGTTCAAATGTTCCATCCAGCTGTTACTATGATTTAACGTTATTTATTTTTAGAGAATATCAAAAAGCAATTAAATAATGAAAACTGATTTATAACTGTATAACTATATAATATTTAAAATAATCTACCTACACCATACAATTTTAATTCAGTTTTAGCCATGATTGTATAAATAATAAAAAACATTTTTTATGATGGTTTATATTTTGATAGAAGTTTGACAACCAAAAATTAACATAAATAGTCAGATTTCATTTTTAGACAGTTGATTAATCGATTGAAAATCGAATTGGAGTAATATATATTTTGATATACTAAGCAGTTTCTAAGAACATTTAGTATAACTGTAAAAAAAAAACCTTAAACCTAAGTTTTTTAAACTAGGTTGATTTATCATCGTATTTCAAATTTGGAGAAACAATGGGCTAGCTAGCTGAAGTACACTTTTAATATTACTTATATAAAAGTAAAATCAGAATTCTTAAAATAAAACTACTACACATAGTGCTTAAATCATGAATTACTAGTTGTAGTTCAAGTTTAGTGCAGTATTTCATGGTTTAAACTAAAAAAAATGGACGGCGTACATTGAAAATAACAAAATTTAAATTATTACCTACTCAAGATTCTCGTTTTATTTTCGCCGACGGCTTTCGTTTTCCATAAAAAGTTCTGTACTTAATTCTTTTGGAGTACAGTGAAAGCCCGTTTATAATTTACCATATATATATATATATATGGGAGGAGATTGAAATGAGTGGCTATTTATTGATTACAATAATTAAGGTTCATTTAAAATTCCAAATGCTGAATTTAATCAGCACCGATGAATAATTTCACCCGGTATGCGGATTTTGAAGTGAAATTTATACAGAAACTAGCAATCTTCTTCCACGTAGCTTTAACGACCCTCCATTCGTATTTGAGCATATAATAATAATTATTATCATATCAAGTTATTATTATGAAATCCCCTTAGACACCTGTCCGATTGTATCAGAACTGTACGATAATTATGACAAAGAGTGATGTCACGTTTCGTTAGCTTACCTAACGGTTGACGGTCCTTTGGGGGAACTGTAAGTATATTATTATGTACATATTATTCTGCATAATAACATAGTTACCCCTAAGCAAATAATTATTGAAACTTAAAGTGTTCATAATGAACACAAGTATGATTTCCTCTCATAAACGTTTAGCCTTAAATCAATAATAAAATACCAAATATTAGAATATATTATGTACATTGTACATTCGGTAAAATATAATTGATTACGTTGTAGATATCGTTAGTTGAAAATTGTTTCAGCAATTATAATATAAGTTAACCAAATTATGCCAATTAGACAATTGTTTCAAAACTGAATGGATCAGTTTAATGCGTTCGTCGTTTTAACATCTTGATTACCTATATTGATGTACCTACAACTTGACTATACGTAATATGTATTTTATGTAAAAAGTGCTACAAAAACAACATAATTATTTAATTAATTAATCATGTAATAATAACTTTACACTTTTCAGTTGTTAAGACTTTTTTTTTTAAATTTAGATATTACATGATTATTTTTAAAGATATGCATTTAAAAATAAATTTGATAACAATTAGAACAAAAGTTATTACGTAATAATCAATTTCTTTCTTCAGCTATTTCTGTAGCACCCTGTCTATATAAGTGAACGAGTAAACATAAATGCCATTTACAACCCAGATAAATGTATTCCAAACCTATACCTTTGGGTCTGTTTCCAGTGCTTACGAAAAATATACCCATAATGTGATCGAGATAGTAAATATAAATTGAAATATTATTCAAGTGTATATTATCATAAATTAATATTTAATAATATGTCAGAATGAACAGTCAATAAGTCGGCACATAAATAATTAAGCCATTCTAATAAAATTACAACTTAATGTTTTGGCCACAATATGTGAATTAGTCAGAATTAATACAAACTAGCTCAAATATTAAATGTATTAACTTTGTGTAAACACAAATTGCGCTAATACAGTAGTACATTTTAAGCTGTATAGTGTATATCCATCGTATCTAATCATAAAGAAAAATTGAAACTTCATTAAAGTATGCAATAACAAACAATAACCTATATTAAAATGTATTTATTTACAGGAATTAGGAAGTATTTTAGAAATCGGGAAAATTCTGTGTAATTATTTTATTAATTTGATGATATTATATATTCACTAGTTTTGTTTTGTAAACGAATAATATCGAATTTTATATAATATTGTATGTTTAAAACCAAATATTATTATTTCTTTGACATGACGTATAACTGAAAATTTCTGTAATTATCTAATTATATATAATATTATATGGGTTCTTGACCCTTTAATAAATGACCTTAAAATTTAACTAAACGTAATACCGAACCGTGTGCATGTGTATAATTGGCTCTAATGTTTTAATACTACTTCAATGTTATGTTTTTATTCAATAACTCTTTGAAAAATATCTACTTCGAACTTTTCCTCAAAATGTAACTACAAGTATGGTTGGATTGATTTGAGTGGTAGGCGGCATGGTAAGTTTTAATGGAGTAGTTTGACATTTTTTTATCCTTTCCTCAATTTTCCCCCCTTAAAATTAAAATTTTTATATATTTCTATCTATTATTGTGTTGATCGATATTTAAATGCGAATGTCATATTGACCCATATTTTTTTTAAACGTTTAGTTTCAAGCGATTCCCGTTGTAATTTAAAAAAAAAGAGTCTTGTGAGAACCATTGAATTTGCATGCCCCAGTTTGCATCAGTGAATACTTGACACTGGTTAGGCGTTTGTAGCGTTAAAGCCAAATCGTCCGCAATATTTATGTCACCTAATCACGCAATTCATCGGGCATGTACACAGCGTAGGTACATGCATACCAAATCAAAAGAAAATCACATAGTTTTGAGAACTTTTGGTACAATTATTTGATTTTAATTTGCATGATGTTTCATTAGCCCTTATATACTGCCATCAAACACATTTTCACACTATAAATTATAAACAACACCATTACACCAATATTTACAATGCAATTTTAGAAATTAACTATTCCAAAGATAACAACACTACTTTTGGTTATTAATATTTATAAATGATTACATCGCTGATAAAAAATGTGTTTAGTACATGTTATATATATAATAGGTTTACGATAGTGTTTACTAATAAAGTGTCTTGTTTAAAACATACCCCTGCAGTTTAACCATAATATTAGACACATATATTGTAATTATTGAAAAAAATTATTTTTATTCTTCTATCAAAGGTCTACTTATAAATAGTACAAATATTTGTTACATCAATAATTTGCATTTCGAAAGTTAAACGTAATTTATAATTTTTTTTTTCTTTAATACACGATGCGATGTGTTCTCGTTTATTAAGTTTTTAATAGATAATGTTTCTCTAATAATTAATCATATATAGGTATAACTGTATAAGACCAATATTGATAAGTGGAAAAATATTCGTCCTTTAGTGAAATTTTTGAGAGAAAAATAACACTGTCATCACACTCCACGTCACAAATAATTTGTGTGTTGCTACAGAACTATGGTATACCTAGTTATAATGATTTTATTTGTATATTTTTTTTTCACAAAAACTATGACTATAATATTATTATTATTATTATTATTATTATTATTAAAAAAAACACTTTTTGGCTATCGTTGCATCATAATGATCGGCTGACGGATAGTTGTTGTAACTCGGTATTCAATTTTACCTATATAAATCTTCGGTTGAGTGCACTTATAGCATCCAGTAGTTCACGTCGCACACGTACGTGTGTGACACAAAGATAAACATGGTTGTATTATGATCCACATTTTATCTACACAGCACATATTATAAAATCGGAAATCATATAATGTTTTAATGAAAATTTAACTTATTGATTTTCAATTTTTAAATAAGTAGGTATAGAGATTGATTTTATAGGATTGTATCCCGTTATATTCGTAATATTATAAACTGTATTTTTCTTCCAAAAATGGTTTTGTATTTTAGTCGCACATTTAAAGCGTTGCAAAACCGTTTGCTTGAGTACTCAACAAATTGTCATTGTAGTGCTCTTCGATAAACAAAATAAATGTCAATTAGTTTGAAATTATTTCAAGTATGACTATTACCGAATAAATATGTAATGCTTAATTGTATTGTGTTTCAATTGCATTAATAAAGACAATAATAACGTAACGGTAACAATATTATATTTATATTATAATGTAAAATAATTAACTAAATAAACGACATTCAAGCATTTTGATGACATTGTATTCTATATTATACTATATAAAGTATATCATACCTCACTGCCTTGCACAATAATTCATCAACGTAATACACCTGTATTGATAGTGGCGTTTAATTTAATTTTCAAACAGTATGAACGTTTTTCAAATTAAATAAATAACTACAATTTACCAAAGAAATAGTATTGTTTTTATTCTGGAAGAAATTTAAAAACAACAAATTGTCTTTACAAATAAAATTAGTTAATGTTCACGTATTATAATATAGTATGAAAATATAATTGAACATAAGAATTTGACTATTGTTATTCAATTATTGGTATTTGTACTCATAATAATCAATGTACTGTAACGTTTATAATTTTAAATACAATGTTTATTAATACGTAAAGTCATAAATATCTAACCTAAATAAAAGCTATACTAAAAATGTACATCAAATGTATTACATTCAACAAAATGTATCATTATTAAATTATTGAAAAATTATAGCTATGGTACTTTTAATTTAATACATTTTATACAATCGATTTATTTTAATGTTTTTATCATCATGTAAGCGTAATGCATAAATCAATACGTGTAGTATCAAGTAATAACTAATTTTGTTTTATTTTTGTTTCAGGTAAGTTCTTTTGATTGCTGGAATATATGCATCCACAAAATATGTATAAAAAAAGATAAGTAAAACAAAAAAATGTATTTTAATTATATTATTAATGGTAAAATTTGAAAAATCGATACCTATTATGTAATGCGAATTTATCTAATGACGAAAATTTACAAGTTTCCGTAAATAATACCTACTTTTTGAATTAAACACAATAACTGAAATCGCTGATAAAGTAAAATATTGTTATTTTTGTTTAAATTTCTAATTATGTAAACTTTCAATGACTTAAAAATATTACACATACGTTAATTTGAAATGTTTGAATTACTATAAGGTCTGTGGAGTAAACATATATTAAATTACTAAGTATTCAAATTAAAAATTGTATGCATTTGTATCTACAAGTATTTTGGGAAATGCCGTCAAAATTTAAAGTTTAATTACTTCTAAAAAAATTGTTATTTTCGATGATTTTAAATTTTGTAAACGAGCAACATTGTATTACATATTCAAGCCTTTTTGTCCAGAAACTAATTTTTCCCGGAACCAAAATTCTGACTATGTCACTGTTTAAACCTATCAATTTTATAAGATGCATAAGGTATTATATGATAAGTTGTTGGAATTAGGTCTTACGTGACTTGGATGTATATGCAACAATTTATACTGAAACAATGTTATGTTAAAATTATTTATATTGTATTTATGCAAATTATTTATAATATATCTTATAGTACCTATCAATTAAAAATTAATAAATATCTACCCCATAAATCTAATAATGTCAATATAGCTACGCATTTATAATAATAATAATAATAATTTGAAAACTAGTTTAAAGTTGTTAGAATTGGTTATTATTAGGTATATTTAGTTTCTAAGTAATTTGCATATTATGATGTAAGTATTGTATTTTAATTGATTTGAAAATAACTAATTCTTCATAATATTGTTGTGACGTTCAAAAACAATTGTGGTATATATTTTTCTTGGAATATATTATCAATATTTCATGATATAAAGCTTTGTGAATTTCGTTATTTTACATTCTTATTTTTCATTTTTTGATTATTTGTAGATTTTCTACAGTTTTGAAAACTCTTGATTTACATACCCTAAAATTTATTTATTTTTACCACTCTAAAACCAATGACAAAACGATTGAGTCCCACATTAAAAACGTATTCCGTGTACACAAAGAGGCTGGAGAAAAAAAATGTTTTCAATTTATTTTGATTTCGTATAAAGTATTTTGTACGTTTTTATATAATATATATTTATAATGGTTCATTTTACTAAGAAACATTCATTTTTTTACTTATTTACGACTTCTTTAATAACTTTTATCATGTCAAATAATATAATAAAAAAATAGTTTTTTCTTTTTTTTCTAAACTTTTTGTAATAATGACGATTTCTACGTTTTCGATATTTGTTATGCGTTTCGAAGGATTATTATATAATATTTCTTTTGTTTACGCATTTCATAATAAAAATCACCGTGAAGTTGTATGATGTACCGTGGCTATGTTTAATATTTAATACCTATTTAAATTTTACTCCGTTGCCAGTCTGGCAGATCTTAGATACCTTCTTTTTATATTTAATTATAAAATATGACTTGCACCACTCACGCATTTTAAAATATTGGTTAAAAGTTTAAATTGTATTTAGATAATATCAGTTTCTTTCAGAATTTAAAACTTAATGAAAATAATTTACTTTCAAACTTTCGATGACATTATCATACTATATGACATTTTTTAGTTTATATTTTTTAAATAATATCATAATGTTACAATGCATATTTTTCCCGAACTCGTCATCATAATCCTAAATCACTCTTTTTTCAGTGTCATCTACCTACTCCCGGGAAAAATATTCAACTGTGTCACTTTATAATTATAGAAACGTTTAACCTTGAAATACACTATTGAATTAAGTCAAATTGAGTTTTTATATTGATAACATGTATTCAAATAATCATTTGCGTACAGATGAGTGTCAATTCATAAATACAACAAAATCCACGGTACACTTACAGCTCTCACATTATCCTACTTTTGTAGTAAATAAATCAACAGATGTTTCTTCCGAGTACACTTAATTCTGAAGAGCACATATATAACGACCAAGGGGTCCTTTCCGTAGGAGAATTTTCGATTGAATTCTGTTCTAGAAACCTAAAATGCATTAACCTAGTTGGTCATAATTCATTTCGTGAACAGGATTAGTCGCTCCTTCAACTATGGAGACCTACAACAACTAGCTGCAGCGAAGGGCAAGTCTAGTGATATATTTTATTGAAATAACATTATATACTATTATGTTATATTTTATCGTTGTAGTACGATATTGTTATTTATAAAATTGCGTTTGAAGTAATACAAAATATAAAGCAGTATTAATAGTTTGAACGAATTGATTCGTAATTATATAAATACAATTATACGTAAAATACACATATTCCCTTATATAGAAAACAAACAGACAAACTATTTTCTGGTGGCTGCTTACCCACGTAGTTAAATATTATCTCTTAACAGAAATAAACTTGTGTATGGATGTGTGTTGTATAAAGTAGAGTGGGTGAAAACCTCACGAAGTCGTTTTCATGAGTGTGGACTTACAATATAAATCGTCGTCGTTTTATTAGAATAATATACGAGTACCATTGTACCTATGTCATGTACGTGATTGTTCGAACTAATCCAAACGGGTTCATTGCTTTAATCGACAGTGCCTCGAGACTGCATGTATAGTTGTACCGACAATAATGTTTTGTTCTACAAGTCGTATCACAAAGCACGAAAATCGTACTATAAATTCGTAAAAATCGATAGTGTACATAGCTATTATAGAGTGTCAAGCAGAAACAAAGGATTCTATTTTACTTTCGGACTTCGTTCGAGTACTTTGGTAGTCTGACCGTGATCACATCATTATTATTTTCGATCGCGGATAAAACGATCGGCGGGATGAGAAAAAAAACCTGTGGTCATTATTGTACGTTTCGTTTGACCTAGATTTTCCTTGTTCTGATGAACCATAATAATATACACGATAACGGTCCGTTGCAAATGTTGTTCGGTTTGTCACAGTTGATTTCTACGATATATATAATGGAGTCGTTATATATACATTACGCACATACACAGTGAGCTGTGGCAGTCTTCCTGGTGGTTAACGAGGAAAAATGACGAAATACAGCATGACAATTCTTTTTGAAAAACGAGAATGTTGGAATTGCGAAGAATAACTGCTAGTTTGTGTTCCTCTTTCGACGTTTATTTAAACACCCGAACCATGTATTCTCAAAATATGTAATAATAAGTGGTTCCAAAACCTCATTATCAGAGTAATACTTTCTTTCAAACTTTTTTTTTTAAATACGTACTTAATAATATAGTCCTAATACCTGACATGCAATGAAAATATTATTTTACTTTGTTATCTACTAATTTAATTTCCTACATTTCGTAGTTAATACATTGTGCATTTTAAAATGGCACCTTACCGTGGACCACATTTTCTTATTGTTTTATCATGCAGATAAACGATGGCATTTTGAACCTATCTCAGATAATGTTGACTCTCACTATATGATATCAAAGTTCAGAGTTTATATACAGTGTTTCTTTTACCTATTAAATGTGTGTAAAAAAAAAAATTTTTGGTTGAAAAAAATCTCAGCCTCCGATTTAAAATGTTTGTAGAGAATTATGATTTTTTTAAATTTAATGCTGACCTAATATTGCTAATACTTAATCTTACTATTTATTATACCATTTGAATTCTTTATTTGTAGAGTGGCACGGGGACACTTCACAAAATTTCAGTTATGTTAATCGTTTACTGGCCAACCTTTAAAAATTATAACGATAAAAAATAGCAAGAAACATCATTATTTTTTTCCAAATGTTGTACTGATTAAAATGAACGCAAAAAAAATATTTTCAAATAATCATGAATTTGTCAAAAAAATGACTGTTAAGTTATAAAAAATAATCACCTTATTGTATTCTACAATCACTTGACATTAAATAATATATTATTTTTTAGACGTGTCTTGCACACGTTGAAAGCATACTGTCTTCCAAAATAATAAGACAGCTTGAGTACACTATTACGATTATGGTCCATTTTGCGTTAAGCCTCGTCCTCGCATATATATTTTATGTGTATGTATATATATGCCAGATATTGGTTTGGAGTGCAGTTTTAATGACTTATATCTTTCCTTTGTATTATATTATTATTATTATTATTATTAACAAAGTTGGTTAGGTTAAAAACGTGTAAAACGATATCGATGTAATAGCTTATATGCTCAATAATATGTGTACCTATAACGTTTGTGTGTGCGTGTATGTGTTATATCGTTATATCGTTATATGGTTTATCGTATTTTTACGATGAATGTTTTTCGAAAATTCATATCGGACTTACGACTTACGGTATTATTACTTTCGTTCCATTTCCAAATAAAAACAAAAATGGAATAGAATGACGTGTAATAAAGTACTAGCGTCAAACGCATCTCGCTGCCCTAATGGATCCATTGTTTTGGGTTCGTCGGGTGTACACTGCTTTTATTAATTCATCCTCACTGGCTAATTGCATTATTATTAGGTGTAGGTAGCTATATATAGGTGTCCCGTCGTACCTGCTCTTGCCGCTCGTTGTTGGCTTCATTAGCCGTTGCCCTCCACTGGTCCCTCATCGCTGTCGCAGGTAATATTATAATAAAATATACGAACACATAATATAGTTATAACGTATATAGTAATAATAATATAAACTTATACGATTGGTACAGACCAACCATAGACAGCAAGTAAAAACGAATTAAACGTTTCGTCGATTAATTATCATAATACAAGTTTACAGACTGTGCCAGGCTGTTATCCACGACCAAACCAACGACAGTGTATTTAATTGGCGATACAACGATTTTACTTCAGTACACTAGAATGATATTAAAATGATAATAATAATCTTAATAAATAGGATTGATGTGGGGCAGTAGTTTAAGACTAAGCAAGCATCGGAATGCAGTTAAATGTACATATTATAATAATATAATGCTTTAGTTAGGTTTTGAATTTCAAATAAATATATTATGAAAGATTTTATTTTTATTCAAAATACAAACAATGACTGATAAAACACGTACGTTAAAAAAATTACCGATTATTATAAATTTACTTTTACGATTTATTAGGTATTTTTTATCGCTCAAAAGCGTGTGCGCATGCAATTAAGTCGATAAAATATTGTAAACGTATAATAATATAATGCCACCAGACAGGTTTTTTCTAAATTATTACTTTTACGAATCGTTGAATGATTTTGAAAGATTATAACAAACGTGCGCTCCTTTCGCACATATATGTTTGTCACGCAAAAAGTTGTTATTTATTTATATTCTTATCCTGCGCGCAGGTACTTATAAAAATAGTGTACGATGTACGTCATGATGATAAAGATACGTGACTGAACATGAAGTATAATAATATTCAAACTTCTCTAAATGTAAATTGTACGCAACGTAAAGCAACTAAAACCGTTGGGGTTTTTTGCAGGAAATCTTGTAATGAGTATTTAACATATTTTATAAGATATATAACAGTTTAACTATTTGTTTATAGTTTTTTATTAGTTTACAAACATTAAACTGAATTAATGTTAATACATTGTTTTTTTTTTAAGTAGTAGTAGTATTATAGTTGGTATGTGAACCATTGAAAAAACAATCATAAAAATAACTTATCAAATTGGTGGATATTTCCTGTACGTCATGTGTCTGTCTTTCAAAAGTATAAAAAGACGTACAACATATCTAAGTAATATTAATAATTTATATGCGATGAAAAACATTTTTTTTTGTTGAACATTTTTTTCTTTTGAGAAATATAAGAATTTTGAAATTATTTTTTGATTAAATGCCATAAAATTGTATGTATAGAAGAGGAAGATTTTCGTTAAAATGATTATTCATTGAATTTCTAGCAAAGGTATTTATTTGTGTTTTTTCACATTATATATTGTTGCGTCATACAACGGCAGCAGTATAATTTATTTATGTGATCATATATTTTTGATTTAATTTACGTTTTCATTCATTTATGTTATAGTTGTATGTTGGCAAATATTAAACTTCAGGATAACACTTAATTTAATTAGCAACGATAACTGTTAGTCTATTTTAAAAATATACAATTTTATTCATCCATTTTGCAAAGAATATACTTGAGACAATACTTTGAGTGATTACGATTTGTTTTTTGTCTTCGGAAGATCACATAAATTTAGTGGGTCACATTATATTCACATGTCCATAATATCAGTGGAAAAAAATATATTTATAAAATGGTTGTAAATATGATAAAAAAAAAAACTGACGTTATAATATTTTTTCCATTTTCTTTGACATTCAAAAGTATGCTTTAACATTATTGAATAATTAAATAGAGTAACCTAATACTATCTACATGTTATGTGTATTCCAAATAATTAATATTTGGTATCGATCTGTTTGTATAATATAGAAATCGGCCCAATGACATATATTTTAGTAACACCATAATAATATGATTAATCAGTAATAATTTTTTCGTAATTTAAATGAAACAATTTATTTAATGTTTAGGATTTTACACCCTTTATCAGTTATTTAATACCAAAATATTGCGATGCAGTATAAAGTATAAACCATGTATATGCTGTAGGATATTAAATTATTTAAGTAATAATTAGTTGCTTGAAATGAGAAAATTTAAATTTATTTTAAGGTTATAAACTTGTCGTTTAAAATTTCTATTTTACATAATATAATATATGTACAGTATTCTTAATGTAATAGGAAATTAAATCGTTTATTTAGTTACTATGCGGTACCGGAAAAATGGACTCGCGACAGTAGTGTAGCTAAATTGCCTATTCAAAACGCCGCGTTACTATAGTATTTTTTATTATTGTTATTATTATTGAAACGCATAAAAAGCATCAAGCGTCTATGAGTATGAATCTTTTTATGTTGTATCGAACGACACAAGTGCAAAAACACTGGTGTGGGAAAATAGAAAATTCAAATTTATAATAAATATAACTTGTTTAATACGCATTTCGTTGTAACAAGGATTACATTTCACCTCAACTATAATAATATTAGCCTAATAATGAGCCTTAATTAAAATATTTGTATTTACAGATTGTTACCAACATTACTTTTAAAAATTATGTTTGTAGTTCCTATCTGAAATCTAAAGTTATATTGTAATTATAGTTAATCAGAACTAAAAAATAACTTATTTCATAGATTAGAAATACTAAACTCTAATCTTGTTCAGAAATGTTTTGGAATTCAAAAATCTGGTTAACAAATCAATATCAAATACTTTAAATACGTTCAATCTTAATGAATAGATTACTTACCTAACATAATATTACATAATATACCCTCTTCATATTACATATTATTATTATTATATAATACATACAATTTTAAATAATAAAAGTTGTGAAATCTTTTGAATAGTGTATTTATCATTGTGCTATAAAATACATTTTTACTATAAAAAATTGTATTTTTAAATTTTCATATACCTATTATATGTACTTTATTTTTAACATAACATGATATTATGATACTATCTATTAAAATAATACTAAATACTAAATTTTATTTTTAAATCTATTTTACAAATTGTACACACAATAGTCAAACAACCTGATTATTATATTATATAAAGTTTATATAAATATAATAATTTAAATATTGACCCTGCAATATATAGTATTAGCATTGAAGTATAATATATAACACTGTCTTGTAATGTGCTTTACAAAGGCTCTCCATTATTGATAGTGTCACTTATAAATAAATTTTAGTTTGTTTACTCACTGTATTTTAAGTAGTAATTTATTTAATGGTGATTTTGGTGCGTAATTGTAATACGGTATAATGGTATTCACACACAACTTCTATCATCGTCTAAAATTAATTACTATATCAGGACTTGATTTATTCTATACACATTATGTAATTTGGTGTTTCATAATGGACGTGGTGCTATAAAATAATAGTTAGTCAGTATTTTTTTTTCATATTTTTTTTTTTGTTTATTCTGAGTAAGTATAGTCCAATGTAAGGGCGTACAATCGTGCTACATGTGAAAAATCCACGAAAATGAACTGTACGGTTTTAATAAAAATTGTTGGACTATTGAATTAGTGCAAAACTAATAAACAGATAATTGTATTTATTTAATGACGATGGTTTTTTCTGAGCTATTAATGCTTTTAACCTGACCGTCCTTCGATATAGAATTATTTATAGTTGTACATATTTATTGTTCATAAATAATTGTTTAAATTATTAATCCGCCTTTGTATACTCCAGCCAGTTTTAATTAATGTTTTTTTTTTAATACTAGAAATTAGTCAAACTGTCAAAGTCTATGATTTTTAAGTTATAATTATACGTAAAAATTATGTAATTATTTTTACCTTTGTTTCTCATAACTTGAACAATAACTTTATTATGGGCATATATGACACAAAATAATTTGTTAAAACAATACTAAAAGTGATCGTCCAATTGTGTGATACATTAGATAAATTTAATATAATTTATAAAATAGTTAGGACGAAACAAGAAAAATCAATATTTATGCTGCATGTTTTATTTGTACACACACAATCTACTTTAGCATCGTTTTTTACTGGCTTATTTTAGATTCTGAACAAAGTAAAAAAGCTATTGGTATTATAGTAATAGCTTATTCTGTGTCTGTATGTTATTTTTTTCTGGGAACTTTTTGAGTAGGTTGAATGCTTCAAACTACCTTATATCCCTACAATCGATTTTGGATATTATTTCTACTTTAATATTACATTTCTTTTCTGTTATTGCCTCAGCGCATGATGTCCTCGTTTTGTTTATATCGACCTAGTTGTAATCTCTGTTATGTTATTTATAATTACATTTTTAACATTTTGATACAATTGCATATCGATATTCTTATTTGGGATATCATCCTTTATACTTTATTACTATTTGAATATAAAATGCAATTAAGATTTATTAATTTATTAATTAATGTTCAACAATTATTATAAAAAAGAGTACTCAGAATTATCTCAAAAGGATCATATTATTATTATAATACTTATGTTAAGTGAATTTGATCAATTAGAAAAAAAGCTGTTAGTTTTTGAAAATAAATTACTAAGGAGGATTAATTGTGGTCCAGTGTTTGATAGTGAGCTAAACAGATAGCGTAGAATAAAATAATGAACTAAGAGAAATCACTGAAGTTCCATTGTTAACAAGCCACATTAAGTGTCAAAGACTCAAATCGTTTAGTTGTAGTATGTGAAAAACAGAAACCACTTGTACAAGAGAGCAGCAATCGAATGTCAACAAACGTGGAAAAAGCCAAGAGGAACGCCTAGAAAGCAATGGATGGATGCCATAAGGAAAGACTTAGAAATACTTGAAGTGACATATTGGTAAGATAGAGTTCAGGATTGTGATTATTGGAGAACGGAGACGGTGGCGGCCAAAATTCTTAAAGAATTGTAAAGCCAAGAGAGAGAAAGAGAGAGAGAGACTTTGATAAAATATTTCGTTATTAAGAGTATACCTCAGTACACTTCAATCTCATTGCTTATATATAGATAGAGTTATATCAATATTAAAAGTAATGTTTTAGGACATAGCCAAAAATTAAAATTTAAAATTTAGCTAAAATGTTATATATTTGTTGTTTTGAAGATGCAGAAGTTATAATAGCTGCTTCTGTCGATTTTCCATCATAAACATTTTCAATGTGCTTTCATTATTATATTTATATAAAACTTTTTCTTCTTTAAAAGTTATACTCGAATATTGATGTTCTGCTTTTACCCCAAAACTGAGTAGGTACCAATAATACCTCTCCCACAGAAATACACTAATATTATTGGCTACATTTTTTGTTGTGGATTATGGGCCATTTATTTCAATTGTTTTTGAACGCATTATTATTATAAGCGTATAGAAATCATACTATACACTTGATTAATATCTTTAAACGCACATCATTTAAAAATCCAATAATGTTATAGACATTTGATATATACTCTTTTACTTTGCAGGTAGGCTTCGTTTTACATAATATGCGAGTAGATTACCTAATTTACATTATAGTTCTGTATAGATAAAAATGATGAAAATGTGTTTTTTTATTAAGATAACATTTAATCATATTATAATGAACTATCAAAAAATGTAATTTAATTCAAAAATCCCAGTAAGTCTTTTAATATTTTGAAAATTATTGATACACTAAAGTACTAAACACCAAGTGGTTTATTTTAAAATGTCTTTTAATACTTCAAATAATGATATTTTTCCATCATTTATAATAAACATCTAAATAATAATATTATAATTTCCCTATGTTCATCATTTCATTTAAACAAAATTTGAATAATTCGTATACTTTATATTATTACGTATCGATAAATATTTAAACATTTTTATATTTTTTAATGTAACATAAATTTATAATATCTTATTTTTATTAGTTTCTCTTAATAATTCATGTAAAAAAAATAAAATAAAGTAAATCATCCAAAAACGAACCAATCTGTCAACATTTGAATGAGTAGTACACTTAACATTCTTTAATTATAACGACTTCAAATAAAAATAAAAAACTGATAATTATATTCCTCCAAATTATACCCTTGTCATTAAACTACCATTATTGTTTTGTAAACTATAGTGCCATATTCTTTTGTTTGTAAAAACATCAAGTAACACTTTCTTGTGTTTAATATTGTCTAGCTAGTTTCTAATAGTATATATAATATTATATATTATGTATGTAATATTATAACTCATATTTTGGTGTAGTAATCAAAACTTTGCTTGTAATTAATTTTTAATGATAATACAGTATTTTGAGATTAATATTTGTTATAAGTACAAAATTTTCGGCCGTATCAAAAAATCTAAAATTTTCATTCGTAAGATTCTGTACTAAATTTTAATT
The DNA here is from genome assembly GCF_001856785.1 of Myzus persicae. Lineage (NCBI taxonomy): Eukaryota > Metazoa > Arthropoda > Insecta > Hemiptera > Aphididae > Myzus > Myzus persicae. The sequence goes on along the minus strand of NW_019100880.1, from coordinate 224,785 downwards.
TAAAAATATTTGTGCGTATGTAAAAAAAATTATAACAGAGTACGGATATATTGAAACTTGTTAAATAGGTATGAGTATCATATAATATGTGTTACCTATACATATTTATCAAATATTTCACATGTTTGATGTGCGTTGATGTGTTGACTAATGATTTTACTATGCCTAAATGGAAACATTTAGTTTTAATAATTTCGAAGTATGAACTATTCATTACATTTATTAACTAAATTATTTTATATGTGTAGTAATACATAAATTTTGTGAACACTGATAGCTAAACATTCTTCAAGTATTTCTTACTTTAAAATTTACGTTTTATTCATATATTTTATTATTTTTAAAATATGCACGAGAGTAAATGATAGAATTATAACTGTTTTTTATTAATATGAAAATATGAATTGGTAGTATTACATGTTATTCGCAATTGTATAGAATATCTCTGTTGCATATTTATCATACTTAGAATTTAGATACTTAATGCGTACATTATATAGACTTCAGCATTATTTTGTAAATTAAACTTTTTAATTATTAATACTAATCCCCGGGATTTTCCGTCGCTTAGCTCGAATTTTCCAAATGCAACGTGACCTGTAGGTCACCACCAAACTTTCACCAAACGTACCCAATTGTCAGCGGTCATAAACTTTGACATTAACGAGATTATAATGGACAATGACGTCTGACGATATTACCTTCCTACGTACTAGTCAGGGCGAAAATGCAGTCTGCATGTAGAACCATAATTTTTTTATACATCATATGTCCCTAGGTATTCGTTGAACAACTTTTCAACTCATTTATCGAAACTACCTATATGTTCTCAGATGAAACAAAAACAAACTTAACTATTTTATGTACATAATATTATGATATATGTATAGGTATGTACATAATATCATAATTTCGAAAACCCCAAAACAAAAGGTCACTTACATTTTTGTATTTCTTCGTATTGTGTTTATATCATTATGTTCGCAAACACTCGGCGTTTTCATTTCGATAAGGATATCGAAAAATAAATTAAACTCTTCTACGTATATTTTCTAAAATTGTATTATCATGGATATAATTTGCCATGCATAGTAATCACATTACAGATCACAACCCATGATGCATACCGTACACCTACGTTATATTATTATTGTATACGCATTCATGTCTGCAAGTTGGGAGCCCTAAACGCGTATGGAGTCATTCATAATATTAATAATATAGGTACCTACATTCAAACGTACTAAATTGACTTCTGGTGCACTTTAGAGAGTCATTTAATTCGAGACAGTCTATATTATATGGCGTCATGAAATGTTTTGACATTTCGTATCTCTACCGTGATGTATATTATATATTGTATCGTGCATGATGCTATATTATATGTTTTCAAAACGACCATGTCGTATATACACTATCTAGTTCAACGTCTCTATATATGCACTAAATTACGAAATTGCTATGGATTAAAGTTAAAACGGGATGTCGAATGAGCAATCGCGTAGTGTAATAACACATGCAAGGTGATTCACCAAACACAATCATCCAAATTTTATCTTAAAATATTATACATGCATTTAAGTTTTGATTTTTGGAATTTTCAAGTACGTCTTATACTTGAAAACCATATTTTCAAATATTTAGATTTTTTAAAACTTATAAAAACAAATTTTTTTTTCAAATGATGACTTACCTTTTTGGTTGTAAACTATTAAGTCGATCACTTATTTAAAAACTTTGATAAAATATCCATTTTAATTATTTCTGTCAAGGACATTTCTGATTATTGATTTAGAAGATATATTGGCTATCGTCATAATATAGAACAATAAAATATAATAGGGTTTGTGCATTTTGTTTTAGTTCTTATTGAATTCGAAAATGGTTTACAAATAATAATAAAATTCTTATATTTATCACATAAATTATGTTTTGGTAATAATAAAATAGTAGTTCTAAAACTATTTCATGGAATTTAAATTTCTTGAATCATTCTGCCCAAGAATAATCCAATCGTTTCATTTTAATAAACCCGCAGCAGTAGAATATCATACCTAAAAAAAAACAATTAAAATCGATTATAACGACGTCGGCTATTACGTCGGTACTGATAAAGCGACGAAAATAGTAAAATATGTCAGTCCCGAATATTTTCCTGTACTATTTAAATATTGAAGACTAAAGTACTTATATAATATGATTACGAACCCTTTAATGACGGAACTGATTTAACGACTACATTGTATGTGGTACAATAGAATAATGAAATAATAAATTATTATTGTTGTTGATCGCGTTTAACATATTATTTTATTTATCAGTAATCTGAATTATTTTATCATGTGGGTAATAATAATTAGGATTATGCTATAGATATTGCTTATCATTATTATTTTTTATTATTTATCACCTAAAATTCATTATGACACGAAAACTCACAACTTTCGATTAAAATTAATTATGTCGGTGTAATATTACTGGAGCTGTTTATAAATTTTCCAAACTATTTACTTTTATTACGTCGTACTTCCTATATCGACGAACTTCTCTCGTTCCTTGAAAGTCGTTTTAACCGATATAAACTGTATTATTATATTATATTACACTATTATAGTATAATGATAAAATTATTGTGTGTACTCTCACGTCTTTCGACTATCTTCAAATATTACAAGTTGTATTAATATAATGGAGCGTTGTGTGAGGCGCATAATATCAATATTGGCCCTAGAAGCCATATTATTATCGCGCCTATATAGTAGCAAGGACGATAATAATAATAATTACATAGTCGCAATATGAATTCGCTTTTACCAAATTGATCGGAAAACTCAATCTGCAGTCGACGCGCGGATGCCGACCTGCGGCTCTTCGACCCTTTGGACCGACTGCTTGCACACACTCATTACACACACACACACACACACACACACACACACACACACACACATACAGACACACCCACTCACACGGTCCTTCAACAAGTCGTGCGTGTGCTTATATATACGAGCTTCCTCCTCTCGGACCCCACCCGAATACCCGGTTTGCGTTATAATATATGTCGAACAGAGGTGGATAGGCCAGCATATAATACCTACCTATACCGTATTATACGGCCGTCGTGCGTATATATTCTAAGCCGCGATTCTCGTCCCGCGGTCTCTCGGACCTCCTCGTAAACGTTGAAATTAATTCGCGGATTAATTATACACCGGCCGTCCTCCTCCGCCACCACCTCGTCGAATCGTTCGACGTCTGCCCGGATATTGACGTGCCTATCAACCGGAAACGTAATTTATGTCGGAGCAAAATTCCTAGAACCGTTTTCTTCCTCGCCAACCGACTGCCCACCCACCGCCATGTCGGCACCCGACGACCCCGAGCTCGTAATATTTGCATCCTGCGTTATATAATGTGTAATATTATGTGTGTGTGTATATAGGGAATTGTTAACACCGGGAATTCAAGGCGTGTCATTATAATATCCGGTCGCAGAGTTCGTGCAAATTTCAATACGACGACAGCGCCCTACCGGTGTGTACAACAGTAACGAAGTGTATATTATTATGATTATTATAATACTATATTTCTGCCACCGCCGTCTGCTCTAAACAAGTGCAAAAATCGCATACCAGGAGATGTGATTCGATTTTCCTAATAATATCTTTATAATTTCTCTCATGATTTTGCGAGTCTTATTTGTTTACATCAACTTGTCATCGGCTACTTCGAGACGATATTATATTCTTCAAATTATTTTCATTATAACTGAAAAAAAATGTGAATCGAAATGATGCTGTACGCTCTTACTTGACGTTTACGAAATTACGTTTTTATGAGCTTTCAGAGGTTTATATTTATAATATGTATTTTATTACGTTAAATAGGTTTAGTATAACGTCAATAAAAATAAAAAACAAATTAAAAGTAACAGTGTCTTATAAATACCTATACGTTTTATTTTCACATTAATAACAGTATCAACGCAGGGCATATTTAGAAAGACGTGTATTATAAAATATGGGCACGCCCTTTCAAATCACCTGTGTATTTGTGCAAGTCCACTAAATTTAATTTTGCCTCTAAAGACTGCTATTATTACAATAATTTTTTTTTAAATTTATTTAAACTTTAATTGTTTTCATTCAAGGACAAATTAAAATAAAAATATATGTAAATAATAACTAATCAACATTATCGATGGATTCAAGAAAATTTGTCTGTAACGGAATATGTACGTCAAGTTCAGACTTTAAACCATTATGTGTGCGGCACTGATGTAATATAAATTATTATTAGGTATATATACTGCAGTAGGTTAACATTTTAAACGAGTATAATATTTTAATAATAATGTCTATCCTTTGACTACACAACAGTAATATGGATTTACTCGGAAACATTTTAACACCCGATGTTTATTTTTAAAATCCCGAAACGTCAATTAAACAAGCGTCTTCCTTATACCGTCAGAACAAATTACTGTCTCCCCGTGTGAACACACTGACAAGGCTTATGCACCAAGCCATTTATAAAACTGACAAAAAGCTATGTATATGTAGGCCCTACCGAAGTTGGGGTGACTTATCAAATAATCATCAGCATGAGGTATACCTGTATATTTTACTATGTATATATAGAGTGCATATTTACTTTTAATAACAGCACAGACACGTCATAATCTGTCGAAAAGTAAAATAACAGAATGCTCAACAACCCCACAAAAAATTGAAAAATTAATAATAATTCCCAGCGTCGACGCGTAGGTACCATCTGCGGGATTCGATTTGGAACGTGATCTACCCAGAAAAAAAGTGATTGTAACAATATATATATATATTGGAATAATAATAATAATAATAATAATAACATATACAATTATTATATCGGTGTGGCGAGGTGTATAATATGGTACGCGCTAGGATGGAAATAATTTATTTCAGAAAATATATTATACATTATAATATGCGTTCGTTTTTTTTTTTACCCCCGTTTTTCGTGGTTAAAAAGGAATAAGTATGTATGATATTTAAATATTCAGCGATCTACCGAGCGGGATTCGTTGTTCGACCGAATGTCGATTCGCAGGGTCCAAAAAACAAACTACATACTGTATTGTAAATGTACGTCCAAGTTTTCCTCCGGGCGTAATGTTATTAATGACCGGCGTGTTGCATCGAATTAACCCGCTAAGTTATCGAATTTCGATCTCGTTGGCACACGGTTTTAATGGCTGTTATTATTATAGCTCGTGTGGAGCGCACATATTGTATGTATATGCATATACATAGATATATACATACGGGTACTCGGGTGGCTGTAGGGAAGCCTGGCCAAAATACCTTATAATATGTACACTCTGAAAACGTGCCCCTCCTGCGAAAGGTTAAAGTCCGATCACGGTGGGTTTTTAATTTATACAGACAAAATACACTCACGTGCGTGCACACGCACACATATAATAATGATATGGTCCATTAACTTCGAAACTGACGATTATGCATGTGTGGGATAGGTTAGGCGAAAATCGTCGATAAATATTGACGATTTGATATAATATTATTGTTCATTATGTACCGACATTTTTAGAAAAGTTTTCAGACCGAATAATTATTTAAAACATATACGTTGTTAAACCAACCGACAAGCTTCATGAAGATGAAAAATAATAATCAAATAAAAATTATCCAAGAAACTTATATTTTTCAAAACAAAAAAATCTAAATAATGCTGAAATACTGAACTGTCTGATAATAAACGCACCTATGCGCTACACACACATATTAAGGCTATTAGAATTTAAATTTGAAATCGACTTGCAAGTATGCAGGATTGGACTAGCCCACCAGGACACCGGGAATTTTCTAG